>NW_024428066.1:0-43091 GCF_017562075.2 Anopheles merus | reverse complement strand
GAGCAGTGAACGTAAATCCTGTAACCAGTAACTGGTGTGGCCCGATTTGTCCCTGAACTGATACTGTTGCGTGTTTTGGCTTCTTCGTCATGTAAGAAGCACAGGGAAGAAAACGCTTCCCGCAAACGGTTCACGCTCACGTAGAGAAGATAATGGATATTAAATGGTTTGACTTATTCTACTGCTTTATTTGGTGCTTTTGGTGGCAAACTTCAATGCATAGCGGCGAACAATGGTTCTAGACGAAGGGAAGAAGTTAGTTGACCGTAAGTTCGAACACGAAGGGTTACCGCTTTACTGCGGCTGTGTTTCAATACGACGCACATTTGTATGCTAACGATCGACTCTTAATGGGTACGAGTTTGACAGAGAAGTTGGATTTAAGAAGATGCTCACGAGTCACTGCGAACATTGGTCTTATCTAGATGTACGCAACACAATCACCGGAGTGATTTGTAGAGCATTTTGGAAATGTAGAAAGCGTATAGAAGCAAATTCTTGAAATTATATTTGGTTTTGTTTGAATAGCATGGTTAGCGGGAAAATACAAAATTGTTCGTCAAAATAATTTATAAAAGCGACTGCTCGCAAGATGCCTTAGGGGACACCTTAGATTTTAGGCACGGTCTCTATCTGTTGATTTGATTACCCGACTTCAAATAGCTGATTTTGCTGACAGCTAATTGTAGTACACGGAATTTACACTTTGATCTTGAAGAACTGTTGCAAAATAAACTATTCCTATGCTTTTATCGCGTTTCCCAGTACATCCGGTAACGCTCTGGAGTATCCTTTCCACAACTGTAGTGCCTCTGTGCCTCTAATGCTGATGGAAATCCACCGGTTTCAGGTTCAACTATTTCCTGCTCCTTCAGCTTACTCCAGAATTTTGGTACATTGAGTTTTTGGGGAGAATAATGCTTATAGAAAGGTACTCTGGGGTGTACTTGCTTCAATGTGGTATGCGGCAGTCATCAATGATACGCCACGTTTCAACACCTTCACCGAAACGCGGCAAAGGTGGGAAAATTCTCCGGAGTCTCATTTCAATGAGTGGGCGCAAAGGGCGGCAGTGCTACTGCAGTCAGCGTCCTTCGTGATGCGGTGCGTTATTCGAGCCTGTCAGCCGACTCGCGTAAGCCTGACGGTTTTGATGTCGTAGCCGTAGCGGTACCGTCACACAGACAGCGTTCGTTCGTTTTGAGATAATGAGTGGGTATCCTGTTTACTTGCCGCACACGCGCTTCAACAAAACGCCAGAGCCTTTAATACCTGCGAGAGGGTTTCAAAAGGCCACCTGCACACACACACACATGCATTAGGTCGTGTCTTAAGCCCTACCGTGAAGCGTGCACGCAAACAATCGGTGGAATAATTAGAAAATTCCATCAAACACTTCAAAACGAAGGGGAGAGGCTAAGATTCTGGCAAGTACGCACTGCAGGCGTAGGTGTAATCCAAGAAGACCGGCAGACTAGCAGCTTCTGAAGTGGTCGTACTGTTTGCACATTTTCTTGTGTTTTTGGGAAGCAAAAAATGCTGCTGAGATCTCTTATGAAACGTCTAGTGAAGTGGCCAAAACTAATTCACACACTCACACACTTGTTCTCATGAAGTTTCCTGGAGATGTCCTTTTGGTTCAGTTTCTTGACACACTGTACTGTGTCTAGTTGATCCCAGCGGTCCTTGTTATTTGCACAGGGAATAATACATTGCAAAACAATTGGCTTTAACACTACAATATAACCTAGACCCTAGACGCTACCGACAGAAAAAAAATTTATTCAATTTCCCCTTTCTATTTCAAATTAACGTCTGTGTTGATGTCTGTCCATCGCCCTTTGAGTGGCACTTGATTGCTCAAGTGTCTGAATATTTGTTTATTTTTCGTACCAACCACCACGGGATGCTCTGTTTTTTTCTTCTTCTCGTCTTCCATTTTTATTTACTCTCCACCACCATATGCATCAGCCATCACCCTAGTCAGAGCTAGACATACTTTCGTGAATGTTCATTCGGTGGGACTGCCTCCGATCGTTCGGAACTTTGACAGGTCGGCAATGAGTGGGAGGAGAGGTAGACAGCATTTTATACGGCTGAAGAACTAAGAATAACAAGATGCTGATGGATGTGGTTTGAAAGGCGGACGACCGACCATATATGCACGCGACAAAAGGTTAGTGGGTGAAAGTGTTGAAACTGTATCTCAAGAAGGTTTTAAGATGCACTTTATGTTTTGTAACACTTGCCTGGGTGGTCTTTGATCATGCGTTTTCACTCTTGAAATTTTAAACTAGGTTATGTAGGCATGAGTTTTTATCAAATTTCCGACTGTAGTTTACTTAGGACCGAAATACCATGGCATATCCTGGTCACGGCACCATCGTGCATTTTCCACGCTCATATTTCTACAAGAATCTATCATTCCTTCGTTTTTTTTTCTTGTTGTATGCTTTAATATGTATTGCATGCGTTATAGATGTAAATTGTCCTACCAACTGAACTAGCATTTATTTGATAGATGACATCTTAAAACTGATCTTTAATTTATGTCACAGTATCATTAAACCAGTTATGAACCAATTTCCTTGCAAAAATTGTTTTCACGCGTCGCGAATGACCCATCTTAAGTGACCGTCGGGGTAATTCAGACACTGACCGCTCCGGGTGTGATGATTTATGTTATCATGATTACATACCCGTACCATCAACATATCACTTTACTCGTTCGTCAATACAATCCGGCCAGATTTTACTCGCCAGCCGCTACTGCAGTAATCCTCCTCACTCGAAATGTATTCGTAAATGTGAATTGACGTTTCTCTACCACCGTCGTCATGCTCGTTTAGCAATAATATTTTTCTCTCATTTTATGGACACTTCGGTGTGCTTTACCATACCCCAGTGCCTGCCAGCATTCGGGCCCCGTTACCAGAAGCCTGTTAACATATCGCAATCATCACGCATTTGCGCACATCCGGTGTGTGGATAAGTTGAAAAACGAATTTGTGTGCTCTTTTTTTCCCGGCGCTCCTTTCCGTTTCCATTCGAGCAGCGAGCGGATGTAGCGTTCAGTCGACAGAGAGGGCTTTGGATGCCAAGCCACACCGAAAACCAGAACCAATTTTGCTGAGCGTTTTTATGATTGACCAATAAAAAAATGCCCCACCATGGGTCGTCCGCTGCTCTAGCCTTGAGGGCGAAAAACCGGTGGCACATCATAATGCGTCCTTTTTAGGGATTTTTTTGTTCGAAGCGTAAGGCTACTTTTTTTCGTCATGCTGAAGTATTTCTTCCCAGCATTGGCAAATTTGGTTGGCTTGCAAGGAGCAAAACAAAACAAAACTAAAAAAAAAACATTCTGTGAGTCGGCTTTCAAACGGTCCCGACCATCCAAATGACGGCTTCATAAAAGTGAAGAAAAATCATGTGCGCGCCTGTGTTCTTACACAGCTTCAGATGTAGGCTAACAGAAAAGAGAGAGCGAGAGAGATAGCAAGCAAGGAACGATTCGAGTGTTTTTCTTGCAAAAAAAAAATCACACCAAAATAAACAATGAAAAAGGCAGAAAAAAGACATCCCTCTCAATATTTATGATTCCAACGGTGACACACAATCACAAGGACAGCAACCATCTTCTTTCTGTTTGGAGCTGCCCTTCCAGGCACTAGATCTTGATGTAAAAAATCATTGCTGGAAAAAAGCATCATACGGGAGTACTCCTGTACGGTTCTGGGCGTTCTGTTTCCCCAAAACACTACGACGGAGCGGGTGAACCGGAAACGAACATCAGCAAATGTTTCGCTTTTCTTATTCTCTGTGTTTTAGATACCACTGTGTGTGTAAGTGTGTGTGCTTTTAGTACCTCAGACTCAGACCGTCGCATTGCTCTACGCATTTAAAGACGTTTCTGAGCCAGTCGTCAGTGGCTTCAAAATTTGTCTTCCTCATTTTCGTCGTGAAAAGTTTTGCCGGGGCGTCAGTTTTTCGGGCGTTCCTCCTTGCACATTACTTCCTCTATATTTTCCCTTCGTTGGTTTTTCATCGGAACACGGGGAGATATGATGCGGTGGTTATTATTAGACTCGTCCGCCCGTTACTGGTGAAGGTTACTGATGCCTTTTTTTTTCATTACTCAAGCGATACCTACCCGAAAAGGCAGAAATGAAGTGTCCAAATGTATTTTCAGTATTCCTGCAGCATGGTCGTTATGTCTCCAATGGCACAGCGGAAAGTGAAATCGAGAACAGAATCCCAAAACGAGAGCGCAATGAATAAACAGAGATAAAACTTAATTCCTTTGCTTTGCGTTTCGGCAAACCGTGTACAAAGCGGAACAGGGGGGGTGTACCTTCGCTTCCCCCAAAAGCGAACTGCGTACGATATCACGGTTAGGGTGGGATAATATCTGCAGAATAAAACGAGGGTACGCCATCCCGTCCTAGGTATCGTCTGCTCTCCATTAAAGCTGCCCGAGCGGGAACAACGACTCTAAGTGAAGCAGGCGTCATGACGAGTCCGACTGGCGAGACTGATGGTTCAGTGCTGATTCCTCTCTGCTTGATATGTTTAGCCGGCGCGTCCCGCTTGGATTTGGAGGAAGCCAATATCTAGGACGTCGTTTCGTTTTCAGCAAAAGTACAAAACATCAAGCCACTTGTACTTTCATGGCTCGTTTATGATTTATACAGTTTTTTTTTGTGTTGCCTCACCGCAACCGCGCTGTGTTCCTTTCCGCAAATACCACGCAAAAGTATCGTTCATAAACCGTTCTGCCCTAGCCTGTGGCGTGTCGAGTCAGAATCCATCTGTCAGTGTGAGGCTTGCGTAAAACCGCCCTCTTGGAGCAAACCGGTAGAAAGACCCGGGCTCTTTGCGCTGGAAGTAGGTTGCAATCAGAGAGAGGAGGTAAGTTAGAATTTTAATTAGACCAAATCGAACGCAGATGTTGCTGCAGCTCGGCAGTTTGTGCGTTTGTTAGTTGTTGTCGTTGTTTGGAGCTCGGCAATGTGTATATCATTTATCAAGTCGGTCCTTTTTGAAGATGAGATTGGACGCCACCGGCGGGGAGAGAAGGCAAGAAAACAAAGAACAAACCAAATCAAAACATTAAACAAGCAGCCCTCAAATGGGGAGCGCAATGTTAAGGAAAGAGGAAAAAGATTAATCAAAAGCAAGAGGACGGTGAAATGAATTCACAAAATAAACTCGTCTCTTAATCATTCGGTGCGGCCGTGCGCCCGTGTTGCGGCGTGAAAAATCGTAAAGCGTGAGCTTCATTATTCCCCTTCTTGGCTTAACAACCCACGTGGTCATAATAGCCTATACAGGCTTTCAAGACTTTTTATCAAGTACCACGCAGCCGGATAGTTTATTTTACTACATGGAGATGGTCCATACGAGGCTTGAACCCACAACGAGCTTATCATATATATTAGGTGGGATTGGGCAAATTCAATATTTTGAAAATCATACATCTCGAAAGAGTCATGAATCCCTGAAGCTTTCAATTTCGAGTATTTCAATGGATTTATGAATCTTACAGATTTATCCATCTTACAGATTTATGAATTTATGAATGAATTGAAGATTAATGAATCTTTTAAGAATTTGATTCAAAATTCGAGTCATCCATCACTGAAGATTCATATGAAAGATTCATTACACCCAACACTACTTATTGTGTTATTTAGATTATTATTATGTATATTTTTACAATCAACCATCTTTTCGATTTCATGTTAAAAGTAAGTGATTATTTGGTTTTTATATACTAATTCTACAAATTCATTCATATTCATATAATAGATTCTCTACAGTCCTTGAAAATTCCACTCCGCTTGAGTGAACTCATTTCCGGCGCCACCCACATTTGGCTCGATCCCTCATTTGCCTACCTCATTTTCACTGCAACGATGTGCATGTTGTGCACTTTCCCCCTCGGGGGGCCGAATTCGATTGGCCGATGGCAGTTGCATTGCAGTGCCCATTGCAGCACGTCCGTCAGTGAAATGCCACACTTCCATGCGGGTGGCGTAGTAGTCGTTGCGGTAGACGATGCACAGTGTGGGAGAGAGGTAAAGCGGCGGATTTTTTTTTTTAAACGCCTCCAGTTAAACCTGCTTAGAGCTTGGAGCCTGACATGAAGGAGAGCAGGGGGAACTCGTGGGAAATGAGAACGGTTTGCCAGCAAACTCACGTTGTGGCACGTTTGCCGACGCGCCATATTTCATTATTCATTACGGTCACTCATAAATAAAGACCGAAGCGATATGCATACTAATTTTCAATTTCATAAATAAATATTAAATAATCGATGACTTTGCATTTCAATCCTGCTGGATCGCTGCTCCTCCCCACTTGCATACGATTCCGCTCTTGCTCCTGTACGATGCTGCACCAATCTCGCGTTCGCACTTTATCACCGGTCTGCGGAAACGGATTGTGTGACAGTTTTCGGATATCAGTTCGAATATCAGCCAATCGGCAACAGAGGCGCGCTTGCGGGACGGGTCAAACCAACCAGAAAGCCAACCGAACCGTTTCAAACAGAAACGTGCGTCCACCGAAACTGTCCGCGTCATGTGGTGCGTGTCATGCATCGGTTGCGCTACTGCCTCGCCACCATCCACACAATATTGTATGATCGCTTCCTTTTTTTGTTGTTGGTTGCTGACGTCCCGACACACCAGGCTCTCCCTGGCACACTCTCACATCCTTGGTGACAGTTCAATTTCGTTGATTAATTTTATTTTCTGCGGTTGACAGATATGAACCTGCCACACTGGGTCTCTCTCTCACACCGAAGAGTGTGTGTGGGTTATGGTGTGTTTATTGTTTCAGCCATTGTTCTGGTTCGGTGGATGCTGTGCTTTTCCAGGACGGGGGATTTTTGGAGTGTGGTGGACCTGTCGCGGTCGATCCTGTCGAAAGCTCTTAAGCTTTTAAATTTGACTTTTATCGTGCCAAAACAGGGCGGCGGCGGCGGCTTGGCGTGGCGTTTCGGTGGTTTTGGGGCGCACGTGTTTTGGCTGTCCCTGCAGTATTTATCATACCTTTCTTTTACAGTGTTTTTTTTTTGTTGTCGTTGCTTGCCCACCTTTGTGTTGAGTTTGATAGACATGGGTCTATTGTTTTACACTGCCCGTCCGGTGTTTGTGTTTGCTTCTTATTCCCGTTTTCCACTGACCGGCCGGTAGGTGGCGATTGGATCGGATGTGCGTGTTGTTTCTTGCGATGAATTATCATGCCGTTGTACTATTATTTCAGCCACGCTTGCCTTTTTTTTTTGGAAAATAAAAGCATCAGCAAAATATTGCGATTCATTTTCGACTGATCTTGACACCTTCATTTGGGTTTTTTTTTTGTTTGTGAGTCGTGAATCACTTCAGCTTGCCGCTCAACATTAATCATCAACAGTGACACTTTTGGGTGCTTCAATGTGTAACGTCACTATCACTTCATTTGGTGGATATGAAAATTATGTTGAAAATGTGCTCAAAATTGCTTCAATACATACAGTTTTAGGTAAATGTGTATGAGGCACCAAGTCGACAAAACTTACAAATTTTTACAGTAGTCCAGTAGACCAATTATTTTATATTCATACTAGTTAGTTTGGACAGGATACAGGGCTATGCAATGCAATTTATAAGAATCCCTTTACTCTACAGAGCATGGCTAAATTAAGGACTTCAGAACCCAAATGAAATGAAGTACTTATGAGGACCCCTTTAGAGACCTAAAACCAAAACCAAACCAATACTGGTCCTGACACCAATACTTCATTTATTTTGGTTGAAAACTGCACATTACCAAATGCTGGTGCTGGACTTGATGGAACCTATGATGAGCCTCATACCGGTCTTGGAACTGATACTGATTCCATACCGCATTTTGAACCTGTCATGAACACATATTAGTCCTGGAACGTATCATGAACCCAGACCTGTTCTGGAGCCGATTATGAATCCTTATCGATTCTGAAACTTATCATGACCCCATACTGGTCCTAGAACTGATACTGAATCCATACCTGTCCGGGAACCTATCATGAACACATATTAGTGCTGGAACGTATCATGAACCCATATCGGTCCTGGAGCCGAACATGAACCCATACCTGCCCGGGAACCTATCATGGACCCATACCGGTCTTTGAGCCTATCATGATCTCGTTCTGTTCCTGGAACCTATCATAAACCCTTACAGGTTCTGGAGCTGATACAGAATCCATACCGGACTTGGAACTGATTCTGTACACATACCGGTCCTGCAACTACTCATGAATCCATATCAGCCCTGGAACTGAAAGTAAACCCATAAAGGACCTGAAACTGACACTGAACTCCAACTGGTCCTGTAACCGATCATGAACCCATACTGATCCAGAAATAGCACCCGGGAATTTCATTTATTTCCAGGAACAGTATCTGGAACTGTTCTGGATCCGGATTCGGAACGATTTTTGAATACTTGGCCCGGGTATCAATAGTGTTGGAATTCAGCGTAGGAAATAGCATAGGAAACTTAGTAGAAATTGTATAGTGTTTATTATCAAACATGGCAAGCTTGTTTGCTATTTGCTGAATATCTTTAAGTTAATTTGTTTTAAAATGTACGATGAAATTTTTTTATCAAATTAATGCAACTAAACATTCATTTTTGCTTAAATTATGATTGTAAAAGAATATTACATAAATTAAATAGAAAATTTAGAAGACAACATAATTTCTTCTACAAATCGAACAAAAAGAAACGCTTTGTCTTAAGCCAAAAATGTGAGTAAAAAGCATAAAAAATCCTTTTTTGATTGAATATTATGGTTTACTCAGTGTACGATGTAGAGGATCAAACATTTTCATCTTTAAATAAAAAATAATCATATCCACACGAACATTACAGGTGCTCGGCAGATTGATTCATTTGCATTTGCTGGCAGTGTGCCGGGCCGGCGTGCCATGCATTTTATGGGCTTGTTTTGCGGTAATGTTAATTTAACAGCGATATAATAAATATGTTAATGAGTTACACACCCGATGTACAATTTTATGATCCCCTCTCCTGCTCAACCCACCCCTCCACAACTTACCTTTTTCCCACCCTATTGTTGTACGTGTTGTTGGGATTATTTTTGTGAAATCAAGATTAAAAATGGTATTAAGAATTGAGGAAAAAATACATACAAAAGCCTGCGTGTAAAACATGCGACTGTTTATCGTCCTGCTACAGTTTGTGAACTCTGCTACTTTTCTGTTGCCTTAGCCATGATTAGGCTCGTAAAATAAGTTCGGTTTAATGGCTCGGCATGATGGGGGAGAGCATGCCCATTAAACGAGCATTAAAAATGTTCCTTTTTGATCGGTCACAAAAATAATGGCTTTCTTTCTGTCCTTTCTTCTCTTTCCGTTACAGGTACGTGCGTTTTGCAGCTTTCTTCATCTGCCACTGATTTTTTGGTGGTGATCTCAACCTGTGCGCACACAGTCTACCAAGGATAATTGATCACCCGTTCGATCACACCGCGTAACCAAAATCGGATCAGAGTATGAGCGTGTGTAAATTAAAAATCTCTTCAAATTTATGCTCAAATCACGCAGACGAGTGTTTGAGAGAGCTCTTGGCAGGATGTAGAGCGTACCGATATAGCATCCATCATGCGGTGGTATGCCCAAAGTGCTACCGGTACTGATTGATTACCTCGCCGATCTTTTGGGTTCATCGCTTGCCCGAGCAGTCTGTCCACCAGCAACACCGGGGACGATGAAAATCTGCAGCAGCAGCAACCCGGGGCAGTGACGAATCATCTCCGGCAATGATGACGGACGGTGCCGTAATCGGTCAATTACGAGATGTTGAGTTTATTGCACTCGCACAACGAAGCGACGTTTATGCTGGATCGACCAGGATGCATCGTTGCAGGCAGTGATGCCGGTCCCGGTTTTCCCCAAAGGCTTCGGGTGCTATTATCTTTCCCACTTTGCAAAACGATGATTTATGGTGTGAAAGTGAGCCGGTTTCCGCCACTTTTTTTTCTCTCTCACCAGCTTGCGTCGGTTCCGTGACAACCCAGATGACCGAATACGGTTGGGCGTTAAGGGCTCCAGCACGCACTCCAGGCTTGCCCAGGGATGTCCTGCAAGTGTGTCGTTAGAAGCGACTGGAAAAAAAGGATTCCGATGATAGTGAACACTGGAGCAATTTTACTAGACATTGAGTAACGATGCTCTGGACGGAAGCTGTAGTGATCTGTTTCCTTCTAGATTGTGCTTGGTTCGCTACTTTCGCCCAATTGCATATACGTCAAGTACGTTTTAATCGTTTCTGTACGTTTTACCTTTGTTAAATGGACTTTTATTGCACCTGTACCTATTATTGAAGATTTTGCATACAAGCTTTGCTCGTTTTGTATTAAAATTTCATAATAACTAGTATTTTTTCTCATTTTTCTTATAAATGAATTTTGAGGTCTTAATACTCAATACCTTAGTAATTAATCAAATCAGGCAACAGCAAAAAAAAAACGCACGCATTAATTTTAAACTAATTGGATACACTTTGATTCCTGCAACTGAAAGTAATGTTTCGTTACGCAGCATCGCAATTCGCAAAGCGGATTCAAACAAATGAACCTAACAAATCTTTAGCAAAGGCAAAGTTTATCCGTGCAACTAATTCCTGCTCATCCCGGCTTGTCAGGGGAACAATTGAAAACTTCTTTTATTTTCATCACAGTATTCTCAACTCTTCGAAGCGGTAGGAGGGAGGAAGATAAAGTTGCAGCAACAGCAGCGCTTGCGGTTTTGCGCTGTAATCGACCAGATGCTGTCATTACCGTAGTTGCCAATAGCTCATTCGCTGCTCATCGAACGGGTATCCTTTCTGATGCGGCAAAAAACAAGGACACCACTGCATGCTGGTGGAAAATCGCGCTGCGTTTAATCAGCGAAGCATAATGTCTTGCCGAGTTCCCCTTCCATTCCTCCCGCAGTGTTTCCAGTCGACACAGAAGATGCTACAATCCGATCTGGTGGCAAATGGTACCGTCGTCGCGTGACATCTTCCATCGAGCACAAAAGCAGTGGCAAAAGCCAGGACGAAACAATGAACGGCAGGGAGCAACTTTGCCCATCATCGGCTGTACGGGAGGGAGAGGCCGGAGTTCGGAAAAAGCATCATTTGTCTTTTGTTCGAAACGGTTCGATTTTCTTGACTTTCCGATCACTCGCCCCACCATCAACCAGGAAAAAGGGGTTGGAGAATTTTCCGCACTAGCTGATTCGGTCGGCCGAAGGAGCGAAGGAGGCGCGTGGTCGGTTGGTTGGAGTTGATGAGAAATAGTTTAATTAAAACAAGGATAACCCCATCATTACGCAGTGCGCCGCGCCTGTGTACCGGGGTAATGGTATTCAACGTTAATCAAGCGAATGTGGTTGCACAACTCGAACTCTTGCTGCTGCTGCTGCTCGGGGCAGCATTATTCTGCTATTTTTTTTTTTTTTTTGCTTTGCCTTCTCTCGCTTCCATAATATCTATTGTTATGTTGCTCTGACTCTAGCATACGATTCGATGAAACGGCACAATGTAACCACTCGCCAATGTGAAGAGTTCTTCCAGTGGGCCGCAGTATGAACGCTGTTGCCAGCGTGCAATCAATGCAAGATGCTTACAGTGTGGAAGTTTTTTTTTCTTCTTTTCAATTACTTCGATGTGTACGGGATCGTGGATGCGTGGTCTAGTGGTCTTTCGGTCAAGGGTTATGCGCTCTCTCGTTGCCAATGCCGCTGTGCAAGCCAATGGGAATACAATGGGATAACCAATAACCATAAATGTAACAGCTTGATTAGAAATCTTCGATTGATTTGGCTTGTTATTGTTAGGATTTCAATTGTACTTTTCTTTTGCTTTCTATTATGTGTGAGTGTATGTGTGTGTGTTTGTGTGTAGATAATATGGGTCATTCTCATGCTCAGAGGCTATTATTTTCATGACGCATATATGTACTGTCTTTTATTGAGTTGTGGAAGTTATTATTGAAAGTTGCTTAATGTCTTCACGATACTTACAGGGTTTCCCACGATTTATTGGTCGGTTCCCATGATTTTTCGGTGCGTTCCCACGATTTTTTGAGCGTATCCGATAGATTTTTGGTTCGTTCCCATAATTTATTGATATTTTCCGATTGGATATCAACACAATTGGACTAACAAATTCTGTCCAAAAAATCGTAGGAATGCACCAAAATTGATGGGAACCAACAAATAAATCGGGGGAAACCCTGTATAATGAAATATTGGCAATTTTGTAGACGCATTTTCCTACGACTTATTTACTACTTCAAAAGCAACAGTACTGTTTTATATTACCTTCAATATTCTAATTTGATTTATTTGAAATTTATAAGGCTTTGGATATTGCAAGACACCCAAAACAGTCTAAATGTCTGTCTCGAACTATAAACATAACCAAATGAAGCATCTGTTTAGGGATGATTTAGTGAAACCCACAACAAAGTCAAGAAGGCAAATTATGCAGCTTTTACTAGGATTGACATCTATTTAGCACCACCACCATCACACAAAGTGCATTCCCATGTCAATCGTGCACTTGTCCTTATTAGGAGATAGATGCACCGTTACGCTCACAAAAGCCTGTTCGGCAGAGTGACATGCGACTAGCTCATCCATTATCCCATAATAATCGTGTAAAATCGTGTACGATACTGCCGGAACGAACTTATGACAGCTCGAAAACAGAACATGTCCATTTTACTTTGCCCTGTTCTGTTGGGAAAGGGGTAAATGGATGGCTCATGCACCACCAGCACCTCAACACGGGAAACATTTGCGCGTGATTTTGCCGGGGAATGAGAAGGAATGAAAGAAACACGACATCTTTAGTAGTTCCTGTTTTTTTTTGTTGGTTTCTTTCCCTTCGCCAACGTTGAATTCAATAAATGTCGTCCAGACGGGATGGATTTTGGGCAGTAGAATATTGAACCGCTCAGTTGAGTTTATATGGAAAAAGGCGCACACACTCAGACCATCAAAAAGAAGCCTTCAAATCATGCTGGGTGCTCAAATCATGCTGATCTAAGAGAGAGAGAGAGAGAGAGAGAGAGAGAGAGAGAGAGAGAGAGAGAGAGAGAGAGACGAAAAAAGAAGCGAACCCCTTTTTCGTCGAATGAAGATTGACATAATGGTGTGTGGATCGTGTTTGGGGCTGTCTGGTTTGCATGTTCGCCTTCTCACACACACACACACTTATCCCACGCGGAAAGAACCCGTGTGTGCCCGGGTGTGCTGCGTGCACAAATTCTTTCCATTTTTGGAAGTTACCGGTACGCTTAGAAGTTACTCGTGACGTACGGATTATTCCACGACTGTACCACACCGGTGTCTGGGTGCGTCAGGGCTCCTTCCGCCCCCTGTGCTTTTCACCAGAACACGTGCTCGATCACGTTCCTTTCCGTGCCAAGTGAGACGCAGCGGACACAAAAGAATTGTGTGCGGTGCTGCAGGGTTGCAGCACACCACATGCACGCCGATGCGCTTTTGTTGGTGTTTGTTTAATTTCTTAAAGTGCATATCTACGCTCATCGCCCTTTCTCGTCACGTTCTCGGACTTACTTGCGTGTTGCGATGGATAGGAGGGGGAGCACATGCACAGAGAAGCAAGAAGCGTGTGCACTTGACAAGGTGCTGGGTGTTAGAAGAGCAATATGAAGGGGTTCCAGGGTTTGAATGATTGATTTTTTAGTCAGGTTTGGATGGGAGAAAAAATGTATTAAATAGGGGAAGGCATCATTTCCTATGCATATTGATGGTTGATGTACCGTTAATGGGTTGTGAGACAGTGAAGAAACACAAATTTCGTTTATGTCGTAAACTATTCTAATTCTTGCTAGGAAATGTAGAGAATCAAAACTCTAGAATGATCTTGTTACTAGAAATTAAAACATTGTAGTTTGAAACTCCCAAAAGTAGACAACACGGTTTATTCAATGTATTCTACATGAATAGGCCTAACATTAAATTTATAAACATCAAACCTCTCTCAAAATAGATCAATAGTCTACAAAAAAGTTAATTTATTCGTGGAAATGATTTGTTTTTAAGCGGTCAAACAGTATTTTCTACCAAAAACGTCTCCTCCATTGCTGCATGCAACACTAACCCGTCTAAAATCCCAACCCCCGGGGCGTATGTGTTACTCGCTCTCTGATTGTTATTATCATCCGTATAAATATTTATAACGGATCAAAGCGCAACAATTTTCGTGTTTCGCAATGTCGGCCAAATTTTCGATTCAGATACACAGATCCGGAGGAGGCAGGATAAAGGATTGCGGGAACGCGATAAAAGAAAAACACATTCTGAAGCAACAGCAACCCGGCAAAGGCGCGCAGAATAGCAGCGCATCGATCATGCGGACAAACATCCGGATTTTGACACAGCAGCGGTGTTCTCTAACGCCGAAGAAAAACACCCAGCAAGTGCCGATTTCCCTTTTGCTTCTTTTGTTAGGCAAAGTCAATAGAAGGCTGAGCAAGAAGTCAAAATGTAGCCTGTCCCAAATCCTTTACAAACGCGCTCCTCAAGCTTACTTGATTTCTTTGTGTGGCTTATCGATTTTCGTGGAGTTTAGCGTTCTCTCTCACTCTCTCCCGTTCGAATGTGTGTATTTATCACACTTCCGTCAAATCCGTGTGGCAGGAAACTTCGTTTCGATTTTGGGTGACACACACACACACACACACGGCTGGTCCCGTCTGGTGAGGTGCTGATAATGTATGAGCTAAGGATTAGTATTGATATTTGGGATATTTCCTTGCTACGAGTGTTTTCCGCCCCTCGGTACAGATTTTGACAAGGTTTTCCTGAGAGTACGACTCACTCCCTGCGCCTGAGAGCAGATAAAAATAGGCAAAGGATTGGATTTTTTCTTTTCTTTTGTGTTCGACACAGTGTCACACTTGCTCTGCTTAGCGAACCGCAACCAAAGGGGAAGCGAATAGCGAAAGAAAGGTGTCAAGTGTTTGTTTTTTCTGCCGTAGCGATAAAGACGGGCTTCATTTTTCTTTGGGCTGCGTTCTTTTGACTCGGGTGCGCTTTAACCATCGCACCCAAAAGGGGTTCTTTTTCCCCGAGACGATGGAAAGATTGGTTGAATGGTTACGCTGAGCGGAAGTGAAAGTGAAAAGCAAAATGTATTACTAACCGGAAAAACGGAATAAAAAATTGAATTTCCTTTTCGAATGAGTAAGCTGTAAATGTTTGATGTGCTTGATCCAGGGGCTCCAGGGTGAAAAAGGAACACTAGTATGCCTCCCAAAAGCATACGTTTGGGGCACTTGGGAGGGAGAAGATAAACTCTAGCCGAACAAACGAGAAAGGGGTTTTGTTGATAGATCAGCTCCATGACATACTTTTAACTTCCTGCGTTTGTTCAAAGTCCAGTATATTATGTCAACAAACGGTTATAGAGAGTCGTGTTTGAGCTATTGATTCACAGCAGTGGAGAAAGGAACTGTATCGAGGAGTCTGCAGAGGAAATCCGGCTCGAAGGACCATAATTGGATGTCTCAAATTGGACTGCACGCTTTCTTTGATAGCTTTGTTTTGCGCTTCATTTCCTGTACCGCTTGGTGCTGGTTCTGGATGTCTCTTCTTAGCAAATATCGTCATCCGTGTCCATTACGGTTGGTATAACGGCTCTCCGAAAACAGAGAGGATGTTCATAAAATAGCTTTCTTAGGAATGTGGATCAACTGCTGTCCCGAAACTAAGGCAAACAATCGTTAAAAGCAGACCATTCTTCTATCGCTATCAACTATCAGGCACGTGCAATAAGCACCAAGATCATTAACTATTATTTAAACAGTGTTTCCAATAAAGCTCACATCTTCGCAATAAAACTCCCACTACATCTACTGCTTGCTGCTAGCTCCAGGGACGCCAACGCGACAGCTCCAACGCTCGCAACGTATAATCGTCCAGATAGCAGGGGCACAGTGCTCATCACCGTTTTACGATTTACGACGCCGAGACAGCTCCGAACGGAATTTTCTGCGAGACAAAACCGCCCGACTAATTCCCGGCTCATTAAAACAAACACTTTCCGGCACGTTTTCCGCCGTGCTGTGCTTCCTTTGCTTCGTTCTGTAGCATTTCCCGCGTTCGCTCGTATTGTTTCATTTCGGCAAGGGGAGAGCATTAATTTTACCGAAATCCGGCGCCGACGGTGTCAGTCTTCCGTCTATCGCGTGTGTCACCACATCGGCCACTAACCGAAAACCGATTTTCCCTCCGTCGGTTCCTTGGAACCGATTAAGATGTAGATGGCGTTGCTGAAGCGCTCCGATGGTGGTTCTGGCGGTGCTGTAGACCACAAACAAAGCACACTTTCTCCAGCGCTGTAAGAACGTGGCATTAGGTGACTCCAGCATGAAGGTTGGTGATGAGCTACCCACGGCGGACGGGTACATGGGAAGCCATTATGGTGATAATTATGTTTTCAACACGTTTCACTTTATTTCAATTTTACATTCACTCTGGAGTGATGGCACAGCACGAGCAACAGCAGCAGCAGGAGGATATTGCCATGGAGAAGGAATCTTCTTCGTCATCAGGAATGTATGTGTACATGCGGAGCGATTTCATTTCACTCTGCTGCCACCCAGATTTTTATGGGCTACTCGCATTGCTTGCCTGCCCAGCTCTAGCTCGCCCGCCTTCTCGGTATGCTGCAATGCGGCTGCGGTTTTCCGTGCTGACGGCGCGCTCTTGGGCGCACGGGCATGAAAATAAAACCCCCAAAGTCCCAGGGCCACCGCACAACGGCAGGATCGATCGTTTGACGACTCGGGCCAATCAATTTAATTTATTTCTCAATTTGTTACCTCACATTTCGTTTGCCAGCGGTTGGATGTGTTGAGAAGCGTTTTGGTTGGCGCTGCTGTTCGCTCGTCCCACGTACCTACGCCACTGTGATCTGGTCTTGGTTGTTCGCGTAGTACGCTCTGACAGCTGACACGGGACTCATGCGAGTTGCTGGAGGCGTGTGGGCGTGTGTACGTTGGAAAGGTTCATAAATTATTTAGTTTGATCTTTGCCTTGAAGTTTGCTGGCTCGTCTTCAAATGGGAGATGGTCGGGAATTAGTGGAAAAAACTCGGAATTGGTCTTCTGGTTTACACTTGATGAATTTGGCGATCGTTACCAATTATCTTTGTTTAAGAAAAAAGGTTGTATTTTGTCTGAAGTCTTTTGACGTGTTATTTCTTAACACGTTTGCTACACAATTCATAAATTTAAAAGCAACTTTTTAAATTAAACTTTTATTGTTTTTTTCGCGTCTATTTCAACATATTACGAAGCATAAAAGTGTGATTTTCTTGTATTTCATTGTTTTGCAATTAGAATAACATAGAACAGTGCTGCTCATGTGTTAATGACATGAAAATATAATTGCGTGTGGTGCATTTTGCATTCATTTAGGCGTCTTGCAGATTGAACTGCGTTATAGTATGTTATATCACTCTAGTTCTTTGTATTAATATTTATAAGAACATGTATTTTTATGATGAAACTTGAGAACCTCAAGACTCAACTCTTACTCCGTTTGGCCGCATAAATGTAAATAAAATGAATTCATTGCACAGCATCAAGCCGTAATGGACGATTTCCGCTATCTTTAACCATATTTTTCCACTGCTCAGTAGCGTGCTGTTGATGCTCGACAGACTGGAAGAAGTATTTTGCATTACCAAACCCGCCGCCGCCCGCTCTCTGTCTGAAACGGCCTACACTCGCTTCCACCACTGCTCCTTTGGAGTGGATTTGCAACGGAGGGCATTGTCGCTTTCTGTCCCATCCACTTTTCCTTCTTTTTTTTCAAAACCACGAGTGTGCAAATGCATCGCCGAAGCATTGTTATCGCGGCTGCAGCGACTACTACCTCCTGGGATAATGATGACTTCAAGTTTGATGAACGGGAACCGAGGGCTGTGCCGCCTCACCGCCTGGTTGTGTGGAAAATGGCATTACGAAAATCGATACACACGTGCCGGGGAGCGAGAGGGAAACAGACGGGAGACAAATAGCAGGCCAGACAGATGGGGGAGCTGATTATATTGCGTTCCGTTTTTGGGAGATACCGTTTGGTGTGTACCGGAAGAGCAGTCCGGGAAGGAAGACCGGTGGAACGCGATAGCGTATGACAATGACATCGAATTCCGAGTGCCACCGCTGTGTCTTCCCTTTGGAGACACACACGCACAAAAACACACGTAGAAAACGTTCTCGCGTCCCTCGTTCGCCCAGACGCCCATCTTCAACGACATTGCTTCTGATCGTTCACACTGATACTTATCATTATTTCTCAACGCTTTGCCCGGCCCACAGGCAAGCAGAGGGCTGGAGCTGCCCGGCCCCGGCCCGGAGAGACGGTAGGCCGAGACCATCGCCGAGAACAACCCACGACGACGAGAACAATGCGCTCTAAACAGTCGGAATCATTTGCCATTTTGTCTCCGAGTCTTTGGCTGCGAGTTCTTTGCTTGCCTCTCAATCCGCAACCTTCAAATCGCCGCGCTCGTCTCACACGAGGCGCAATCGCCCCCCGTACACCAGTGCAGCCTGGAGCGTGCGTGGAGGGGTTTCGGGCTAGTCGGAAAATATCTAACAACCCGACAATGTCAACCCAAGGGAGGAGGAAATAAATTGCTGAACGATGTTCAAGCAGACTACTTACCGACGGCTGCTTGCTATAGATGGTGTGTGTGTGTGTGCGTCTGTGTGACCGAGAAATGGTTTTTCCGGACAGGACGCCAAATGAGCGGGTCGACTCGAATGTGGCCCGATTCCCAACCGACGCAAAACAATGTTCTGCCAGATGTTTAAGATGTAAAGCGAGCGAGGGTAAACAAAATGGACCGCCGGAGATTCTCTACCGTACCGTTTGACGTAGCTGAAAGTGCGAGATTTGTTCTGCTGTCAAAGAGATTTAGCTCGTTTTGTGTTGTTGCGTTGGTGGTTCAACAAATGATCTAAAACATAGTTGAGCATTTTTTTGATATAAAAGTTTTTCTCTGATTCGGAAATTAAATTTGAGTATTGTGTTCTGTGGCAGAGGCAAAACAGACACGATAAATCTATCATTCAAATTGGATTCAAATTCGCCTCATTCAGTCAAAGATAATGCTTTCAATAGCCGACGACGTACAGCTTATATGTTCGTTAAATCCTACTGTTAGTGTACTGAGTGATTTTTAGTGCGCCTAAATTTGCATAGCTCTCTTCCTGTGCATGAATAAAATATTTAGTGATTTACTTCAGTTCTGGTTGTCGTTTAGTTTAATTCCTACGACCTGCTCAACACTGCAGACACATATTGCATTGCATTTTTTTTGCTGTGAGCTGTGGACGGGGGTGATCAAGTATTGTTGAATGGTATGCTCCATATTTATTGTTTTTTTTCTTTCACTACACACGCACACACAGAACACTCAGTCGTATACTAAAATAATAGCAAAGCGCACAGGATTGCAAGCGCTCCCCGAAAACGCATTCATTTGCGATGGTGATGGAGAATATCACTCGCGCGACAAATTCCCGTATGCACCTGGCGGAAATTCCACGCATCATTGAAGCGTTCATGTTTGCAATTTTTCTCGATTTGCTTTTCGCTTTTTTTTTGCTGTGTTCTTCAAACCACACCAAAACGAACCTTTTTTGTGTTTATGTGTGTTCGAAACCTTCGAATCCCACTCACTAAACAATTCAACCCACTCTTCACCCGGTTCGGTGCGTGATTGGGAAGGTGACAACGGTCGCTCGCTCTCGCTCGCAGGAAGCGAAATGAAATCGAGCTATACATACGGGAAAGCGCGCGCACCGAAATCACTCAACTCACACACGCACCGCGGAAAGCGACTGGTGTCGATAAAACCCCGCTGCACGGAGCCTATTTCATTAAAATGCGCGTACAAGATCCGATAACCGGATACATATTGAGCTGGGGGACGATGCAATATTGCAATCGATGGGGATGGGGAAGGTAAGTGGGTACACAATTCGTTAGGCGAAAAAAATAAAACATACCAGACAGCGTTCTGCCGGTGAAATTTTATTTCGATTTGGGCTTCCGCTTGTACGGGGGAAAATGTGGGATCGGGCGTTGTGATGTGACCTATAAAACTAGTGGAAGTGATAAGAGCGTGATGGGTGTGTGGTACGCGGCATCGGTCGTTAAATTGTATTTCTGGTTGAACATATTATACGGAGCGAGAATGAATCTATCACAAAATATGTTAGTTTTTGTTCCATAACAATTTTTTATAAAGAATTGCAGATACATAATTTGATAACTGATAGTTCCTAACTGATAGTTCCAAGGCTGCAAAAAAGATGTATTAATCGACTTCATAATGATCCGTTCATACGTTCATCATAACAAAGTTGAAAATGGACAACCAAGAACATTTAAAAAATTGAACTGAGGTCCTTTGAAATATAACTCAAACTCATTAGTTTCATTCCCCAAACATTTACATTCTGCAAATTTAGTGTAGAAAAAAGAAAAAGATCATGGAGAAATGTGTCATTTGATTAAGCACGACTATCTTCAAGTCTTCTTGTCATTCTCTTTCGTGCACTTATTAAAAATGAGTCACTTACTGCTGTCAGTTTGCTTAATGCCCCTTTAACCTTAGAGCACAACAGAAACAGATCAAGATCTTTGACGTGGGTAAGGTTCGGACGAATGGGAAGTTTTTCAAAACAAAAACACTTCCAGCACGCGCTCACTTTGTCCAGTGTCTTCCTTCACAATTATCCTTTGCTGGAACAGTCCCATCCACCAAGCGACAAAGACCGTGAAGTGTAATAGTTCACTTAAATCTTTGAGCTTCTTCTACGGTGATGTAAAAACTGATGACAAAAACCCCCCACCTACCAACCAACAACATCATCTCGCGCTGGGTGCCGTTAAGAAAGCGAAAAACCAACCAGGACACTGTCTTTCTCTCTGTCTCTCGTTCGCTTCTCAATGGCAAAACTTTCAAACCTCAAACTTACATCTCGCTAGCGCTAGACTCTTTAATGCGCCGCACCGAAGAATGTTTTTGCCTGTAAAGGAAAACGAGCCAACGGGGTTTTGGTTTTGTCTTGCATTCCACGCAGTATCTTTACGGCGCTCTCGCCACCAAGACGCGCCACACCAAGGGGTTAAGTATCATCGTTTATTGCGTTTGCTTGTTGGCAGCTTGCTATTGGCCGCCCACCCTTTCGCCAGTCGTTGTTGTTTTTTTTTTTTATTATATTTTTGTTGTCTTGTGCGTTCCTTGTGTTGTTGCTACTTTTTCATTAAGTCTTATTTTCATCGAGAAAAATGGCAATTTTCCGCATACAATGCTTAATCCAGGGTGCGCAGCGAGCACCTCGGAAATGTGAAGGAATGCATTTTTATGTTTATTCTTATGGAGTTTCTTCCGGGCGGTGGCGGCGGCGATGTCGTTACAACGCGTTTTACTCCGCACTAAATTCACTGTGCCAAACACACAGCCACGGACACAAACACTCGCATAGGAGTAAAGGGCGGGTTTACGATGCAAAAACGTACACTAAATTCCAACCTCAGGATACAGTGGCGAAGCGGCAAATGGGAACAATATCGTAACCGTTAACGATATCGTTTCTTATCGTTTTCGGGCGGGTTTGGGTTGGCGGAGAGGGTTGATTAAAGATCACTCCAAGAGCGAAAGCCTCCGGGAGGCTTTAAAGTTGTGTCTGTCATTCGGGTTTGGTTGTTTTTGGTGAAGAGAGGCGAAGCAACACTTAAACACGCTCACAAAGATGGCACAGCTTCTCCATCCCCAGGCAGCTAGCAGATTGGATGAGGCTTAAGGCTTATTGCTGCTGGTTTGGAATTTATCCTTCCAAGGGAACCCTTTCAGCTGGCGCGTTGGGAATCGGCAAGAAAATTGGAAAGTTCTCCTTCATGCAAAAGGCTCTTCCAACGGACGCTCTATTTTAAAGAACATTCTGTGCGAACGGATCATCGGAAACTTTATTGTGCAAGAAGTTCATAGCGCCTAAAGACCCTCATTCCCACGAAAGACCGATTTTAGAATCCGGATTTTCCCACCGGCTAGAATTTAATTTTAAAACCACAGCCCCAAAATGGCCACCAGAGGGTTGACAGTGTGTCCGTGTCACTCTCGTGTTTTCCAGGCGGATGTAAAATCCCGGACGCGCTGTGTGTCCGAAAGGCGACTGACCGAGGCAAAATTATCGGTCCAAGCGGCTGTGCGCCAGCTCTACGGCTAATGACAGCGGCAGACCGCGGCCCGGGTGACATTCGCTCGCCATCCTTCCCCCATCCTACGCTACAGTAATAAACTAACGAGCGGAAAGGATAGCGTCTCGTGCCTGGCGTTCTGCCTCATAAATTGTGCTTCCGTTTGCTCGCCAAACTTCCAACTGCGGGACCGTTTTCCGATTGAATGTCGCTGGAGGGATTGGGATTGGATTGGGATTTTTCGCTCTCCCTTCCAGCGTAGCCTTATCTTCCGTACCACACACACACACAAACACCACACGTACAACCCTTAGTTACTCCTAGTTTTAAAATGGCTTGCCGTTGCAGATACTGCGCACTTCCATCTTTTGCCATTCGGTCGCAATGTGCCGTGAAGCTGACGACGGTTGGATTAGCCGCTGTGTTTTGGCATCAATTGCTAATTAAATTTGTACGGTTGCGTGCGCTTTTCGCCCGGCCAATCCGACCCTTAAGATGTTCCTGGGCGGCGGCGGGTGTCTCTGTTTCGCAATCGCGCGCGTGTCTCCCGCTGCCAATTGCGATGATTAATTGCACCTTAAACGAGCTCCGATTGCAGTGCGGACTGCGTGGGATTGCGCGGGTGTCGGAGTTTATTGGTGCGCTTCCCGTTCCACGTCAAAAGGCGCGCGAATTAACACTTGAGTTTAATTAAACCCAAAAACCGAAAGCTAGCCGAGCGGAAATGGCGAATTGGCGAGGGAAGGATTGGGGTAGTTTATTTATGGGACTCAATGTGTCGAATGTGGCATAAAGTTTTATTATTTCGAAACATCTTGCTGCCCGCAGTTCGGGGAAGATGGTATAAAACGTCAATATTAAATGCTCCGCGACCGCTCGCAGGTAATTAAATTTTGGAGGATAATTATACACGATTATCAACATTAACGGGATTGGTGGGTATTGCTGGGATGAATTTTGGATATCTTCTTCACAGTGAAACCCGCAATATCTCAATGAGAAGATGTTTGTTTTATTTTTAAATAGTCTTAGGTTAAATCAACTTCAATTGAAATTTTGAATAGAACATTCTCTTTTCTGCATTCAATTGAATGTTCCAGCTCATGTTGTATATTAGTGATGGGGAAAATGAAGATTTCGTCGGAATCGATTCCGGCTAGCTCCGAATTGCAATTTTGGTATCGGCTCCGGAACCAACTCCGGAATCGGTTCCAGAATTGGTTCCGGAATCGGCTCCGGAATTAGTTCCGGAATCGGCTCCGGAATTAGTTCCGGAATCGGCTCCGGAATTAGTTCCGGAATCGGCTCCGGAATCGGAATCGGCTTCGAAATCGGCTCCGGAATTGGAATAGGTTCTGGAATTGGCTCCAGAATCAAAATCGGTTCCGACATCGGAATCGACTCCGAAATCAGAATCGGCTTCGAAACGGAGTCGGTTTGGGCATCTTCATAAGAATAGGCGTTTGGGTCCAATGATGCTATGTGTTTATAGCGACAAAGAATCAAAATTTACTTGTAAATGATCTATTCACATGGAGATTCGCGGACTTATTTCACTTCCCACACTTCTTATTTCAATTCAAACCATTCCATTTCTGGAGTCAAGTTCTGATTCCGTAGCCGATTCCGATCCTGGAATCGATCCCGAAGTCAATTCCGGGGCCGATTTCGATCCTGGAATCGATTCCGGAGTTAACTCCGGAATCGATTCTGGAGTTGACTTCGGAATCGATTCCGATGTCGGCTCCGGAATCGGCTTCGGATTTAACTCCGGAATCGGCTCCTAAACCAACTTCGGAATCGGCTCCGGAATCGACTCCGGAATCGGAATCGATTCCAGCATCGGAATCGGTCCCGGAATTGATTCCGAACACGGAATCGGGTAGGTCCGATTCCGAGCTCCCACCACTATTGTATATACCTTTAAATTATTTTTTTATATTTTTAAATTTAAATTAAATTTCAATCTTGAAATGAAGCATATTTTTCGTAATATACGGATAAAAATGAAAATTTGAGTCGTTGAATGTAAATTTAAATGGCTAGAGTCATTTTATTCCTAAGTTTTAGTGAATTATCTTATAGTAGTATAACTTCCCTAGGCACTGTTCAAAATCTCATGCACCCCTGAAGACACTGCCGGTTAATTAATGCTTTGTTTTTGAGCGGCGACGCTGCAAGAATTAATTACACACGGCTCGAACAAAACCACGTCTCCTATGCATCTCCAAACCACGGGGCTGTGTCCATCCAACCTACTTGTCTACTTCCGATGCGCGCGTAAAATAAGTCACTTTTTATGATCGTCATTTCATTCGTACATCATACTTGCTTCTCGTTACTGCAAAGAAGAAAAAAAAGGAGAATGAAACCGACACACTGGTTCGCGAACTGGCAGTGAAAAGTGCATACGAACCGGACGTGCATAAGTGGCTCGTGGTGACTACGACGCGCGTTTCGTCAGGCTCGTTGTAGCTCCAGGTTCTAGGCTGCGCTCTTGTTAGGCAGCACACCGCCACCGCCAGCCACATTGCCGTCGTAAACATGCTTCCGTACCGGCCTTGGAGGTCCGTGAACCTCCAGGAACAATCGGTGTCGGGATAGGGAAAATGTAATTATGTTTTCTAATTAAAATCATCTAATAAATCACAGTACGCGCGCGCGCGGAACTATATTGTGGGCACCGCTTGTTTGGGTGCATGGTGCCATAAAATCGAGTTCACTGCTCAGCTCGCTTAGTGTACCTGTTTCCGGTACGGTTGCTGCAAACAAGTAGATAATCTATTTTGCTTTTGCGAATTGTGTTTTTTTCTTTACACCAACCTCGCGTCTTCAGTTTTCGGGAGAGCTTTCCGGAAGGAAGGAAGTTTTGAAATTAATTTGAAGTTCACTGTAATTATTGAAGTTACTACCCAGCAGGGATACACCACACACCATTACCACACACTATTAACAAGTTTGTAGAGCCCCGTTTGTTGGTCACTGGAGTAGCCAAATTTATCCTGAGGTCTTGTTTTGTTCTGTACATTGTAAAACAAGGTGTATTTAGTTTAGATGATTCGTGTTAAGACCTCTTATTCAGCGCCATCTATTGAGGGCCTCATGTCGCTATGCCATATTAAATTGTACTACATTGTGTGCTTGTGCCAGTGCTTGGTAGTTTCGCATTTTATGGCGTTAAAAGTTAGCCACAGCTCAAAACTTCCAGCATCTTGCCACTGGCTGTCATGGGCAGCTAGTGTACTGCTTCCAGACGGTGCAATACCTTCAAAGCATATTTGTGGTAGTCAACGTTGTTGCAAGCAGTTTTGCTACCGGGCGTCATAAACCAAGGTGCGCATTAATTAGATTATCTTTTCCTCGGCGTACCTCGCTCCATTCCATGTCGGTTCTTTCATGCTCCATTTTGTACGCTTTAAGTAGAGCTGCTCGGAAAATTGCAACAATTGTTTTAAGCGCTTAAAGCAAACAGACGAGCATATATTGCTCCGATATATTGGATAACATCGTAAACATTTGCTTTGCACGGAGCAAAGTCTTCCTTGCAGAGCGCAGCCAAGAATTCAAGGAGCTAAACTATATCCTTGCGTATCTATAAGCTCCAACACAAGCTCTAACGCCATTTGTTGACAAATGAAATCCGGTTGGATAAAGCTATGAGCAATTTTGGGAACAGAATATACATGTGTAGCGCACACCATGCAGCAACACAGTGCACTACTTTTCTCACATACACTCTACATTGAAATATGAATTGTGCTTCCTGTGGCTCAATTTCTCCACAGTTTTTTTGTTGCTCCACTACGATGCCAAGCTCAGGTGGGGTACGAGAGAAATGGATCCACTTCTTTCGCCCAAGCAAGACGCCCCGACCACCCTTGAGCGGTTTCAATTTAGTTCTTCTTTGCTATAGCCCCACCCACCCACGACGCTTGCCTGACGCTTCCGGTACACTGGGGCAATCGCTTTTCGTACGTAGCTGGAAGTGCACACGCGTTCGGTAGCGTCCCCGTCTGCATAGAATATATATATATATAGAGAGCGACGGGTTCCATCCGATACGATGGAACGCGGCAAATTGGTGATGATTTGCAACATTCATGAGACCTGCGCACATTTTGTGTGTGTGTGTGTGTGTGTGTGTGTGTGTGTGTGTGTGTGTGTGTGTGTGTGTGTGTGTGTGTGTGTGTGTGTGTGTGTGTGTGTGTGTGTGTGTGTGTGGTGTGTGTGTGTGTGTGCTTGTGTGTGCTTGCACAGCGAAGTGAGCCAAGGACGCGCAAGGAGAAAAATTACGACATCACCCAGCACTTCCGACCGGGCGGTACAGGACGATGCTTGGGACGTACGTTTTTTTTTTTTCGTTCTCCCCCGGAGCGCACCACACGCCGAACCCACGGTTTGAGTAGCACGGAAAATTGGAAAGAATGATGATGTGAATAGTGCCAATATTTACTTGACGTGGTCGTCGCGCTCTCTTTCGTTTCATCTCACGGCAGTGCGGGCATCTCAATCAGTTAGCTGCAAAGTGTTTCCTCACTTTGCCTTTTTTACAGGTGAAGAAATGGGATTCTTTCCGGCGCGTAAGAGATAGTGGGTAAAGCATACTGTGGAATAGTGCCTGCAGGAATGTGCTCCATATGGGAGCAAAATTCAATCTATCGATGCCATTTTACGTTCTGCAATCATTTGAATGAAATGGTAGGGACGCTGTTTGTATAAACAGCACTTGGTGCTACTGCTGCTCGTTTGAGACTGGAAAAAAAGCTAGAAATCATGGAATATTATTGAAAACCCTTTTCTTGGAGTTTAGTTTTCAGCGATAAGTTGGTGTTTTTTTAATTAGTTTACCTTTTAATTGTATTTTAATCACATCGTTTGTTAATGTCTTTGTTAAACATCAAAGAAGTACAAAACACAAAACTGAGTTGACAATAAATACAAAAATCACAAAAAACTTTGTGCAGATATTAAAACAGCCAACAGGAACGTTCGTACTTGAAAACTCCAATAGAAAAGAAACCAGCATGATTTGCACAAGAATATGATTTAAATGTTTGCAGAAATTGGCATCTGCAATCTATCGAATAATTCTTTTCTGAGAGTTACCGTTCAATGCATTCTTCGAAACCTTACAAAAAAAAAAAATTATACATAAAGAAGGAGAGACCTTCTGGCTAGTTTGTTCTTTATTCTTTGCTTTCGCGTTCTGTTACGCTACAGACCGCTCCTCAATAATAGCTAACCCGATAGTCAATATTTGATCGAGCGCGAAAGAAGTCTGGCCTTCGTCAGCTGGAAGCGCGAGGGCCATGAGGGAGTGAGTTTCTGGACTTTAGGTAGCGTGGCGTCGATCAGCCTTCCCGTGCTTCCTGTGAGTGATGACGCAGGTTGACAGCAGCAATAAGGAAGCGTCTGCTTTCGCTGTGAAAGGGGTTTTCCGTTTCTTTCGGTCGTTACATTGCATCTCGTTCTCTCGCTATGAATCAAAGCGGAATGCGTTAACGGGTGGCATCGGCAGCTGAATGGTGGAAAATTATGTAAATTTGATTGGAAAACCGATTTTCCTCCGTCAATGAAGGGGTAAAACACGGTTACCGCACGGTCAGTTGACGCCGACCGGGCCAAGCCTGTCGCGATAGGGACAAGAAAGAAAGAAAAAATGGAACCTGTGTAATCGTTTAGTGCAAAAATCAAAATTCCCCCCGGAAGTCATCCCAAAATCCGACCTTTGGGGCATTTTTTTGATTGACATTTTTTTTTGCCTATACCATACCAGGGACCGGTGTTAGCGAGCACACAGTGTCGCACCAAACAACTCTTCACCCTCGCCATTGCAATCGATGCCAATGGTCTGGGTTTTATTGACGCTTGGCGCCGTTTTTTTTATGCTGCCAGATTGCCATTGCGTGCGGATTTTACGGCTCGCATTTCCCCCCAGCTAGGTGTGTTTGATGATGTTCTGGCACGGTGAGTGAGTGGATACAAACCAGTGAGGACTTCCATTAGGGTAAGGTGTGGCTTTGGAAAATGGTTTTCATTAAAATAACGCCACCACACCACCGACCCAATCCCTCCGGAACGGCGAAACCCTCGCGAAACGGGAATAATAAAATCCCGTCCAGTCGCTAGTATGTTGTAGTCAGGGAGTCTTTTTTGTGGGTGTGTGTGTATGTGTTAGTGTCGTTCTCTCATCTGCAGCAAGGTCCGATGCAGCATCGTTGCATAATTTCCATAACAAAATTGCATCCTACAAAGGGGTAGTAATTTGGAGCTGGTCGGAGGGAGGCGGACAATAAAATTCCGACAGCCAACAGTCAGTGCCGGTGCGCGACAGTATCGCGTACGATCGCTTATCGCTCACTTTCCGACTGGCGGCATTTGTGGAGCGAGATAATTTTAATGTTTCGTTTTCGCGACACGGCCACTGGGTGCCGGGGATTCAGGTGGCCAGGGCGGTGCAACAATTTTGAAACAATGTCCAGACGCCATTTGCAAAATGTGATGTTTTATGGTAGTGAGAAGGTACAGCAGACGAGAAAGGATTATTATAACATATTGCTATACCTTAAGTTCCTGTGATATGCTATGGTTAGAAATAAAGCAAACATCACTGTGAAATTTAATTGCTTATAGGATTTTTCAGGAGTTCTCATTGATGTGGGACATTCGGAATTGGACTCTATAGCATGCTTGTTGGACAAATCTAATAAGAATTCCCAAGGAGTCTGTCCAAAAAGGGCGGCATAGAGTCCAATTTCCATCATAGGAAGTTCACTTCCCATAAGAGAGAGCCACTATGAGAAATCCCGGAAAACTCTGAATTGATTTGATAATGCTTGCAGTTTTTAAAATTTGAACTTGCAATTCTACACCATTTCAGATACACTCAAAAAACATTTGGAAAACTACACCGTCTAACCACAAACAATAACCTTTAAAAGCAATCGCATAGCCCATTTTTCTAAGCTTTTCGATGAACGGACATTTATAACACACAAAAAAAAGCCCGTTTGACTCAACGAGAGGCCACCCAGGAAAAGGCTCTCCGGTGCGAACAAATGGAGCAATATTTTATTCATGAACTTCGCCATCATTCGTGGCGCCATGAACGAATTTTGCCTCTCGCCGGTTCTCGGGGTGCACACCCGTTGGAACGGGTGAACCTCTGGGTCCTACTGCCGCAACCCCGTCGTCATCCCGAAACAGCACTCGATTGGGCGCGACCGATCATTGAATTTTATTTAAACCGGAAACACATTCCACCGATTTGCCTATTTATGCTTGCATGAGCGTTGGTTCCTAGTGCCCTAGGAGCTGCGGGGCGTTTTTTTATCTTCATTCTTTTTTTTCCATTTTGTATTTCTACTCTCACCAAGCGCCACAGACATGAAAGATTTTTTTTCTTCTGAAATACTGGTTGTTATTACTGCTGCGCTAGTTCCTCGGACTGGTCTGGATAACGGTGTGTGATTTTATCTATGGAGATAGAGAGCTCACTCCAGCCAGGACACATTCTACTACACGCATGTCCCCCGATTGTGTGTCCCCCCGTGGGGTTTGCTCACATCCCAACAACCGGGACAACCGGATTGCTTCCCGCTTTCCGCTTTCTATTCCTCAGGGCGCAGGTTCTCCACGCTGTGAATGTCACCGGATTGTTGATTCTGTTTCCCAGCAGAACCAGCTTTTGCCGGGTGCTTCTAACTGATGGAAATCAATTTGCATATCGAGCTTATATATTCTCAATCCCGGTCTATGTGTGTGTGTGTGTGTGTGTGTGTGTGTGTGTGTGTGTGTGTGTGTGTGTGTGCAAAGGTGAGCGTGTTCAAAGCCTTCCGCTTCCGCTCGTCCTGCACCCGGGAGTTTGATCGATTTTTGTAGTAGCGCACGTTTATTTTTGCCCTTTTTTCGTCGCTCTCTCCCGCGTTTGGAAAAATGCGCGTCCCACGGGAGCAAAATCTTTTTTTGTTGTTGTTGTATTTGGAGTAGAAGAAAAGGCTGAAAAAAATGGTCCGCTGGGATGTTGGTCCTAACTTTCGAACGACCAATCATTCCCTTTTCCCCTTGCATTTGTTTTGCTACTGCAGCATTGAGAGTTACCAACAGGGATTGTCAAAAAAGCTGGATGAAAGTTCGTTTTTTTTTCTTTTTTTATGTGTGTGCTACAAATCGAACTGAATTCATTCGGGGTGATTGATTGTAATTTCTAACAAAGCGGCCAACGCTTATCTACAACTGCTCCCGGAAGGCTAAGGCCCTCTGTCAAATGTATAAGGATAAATGCACCCAAAGGAGCGGAGACTCTGCTCTTTGGGACAGCAATCCGTTTCTTTATCGCCAAACGATCACTTTTCACGCCATAATCTCTGTGGCAGAAAGCAGCAGGAGCGTCTCTTGCTGACAATTCATCTGGCCACTGCAAAGTTATTCGTTCTATTCTTGCGTCCGAAATATCCCGAAAGGCTGGAGCTGGCTGGAAGAATGGAAACCGCGGCAGCATTTCGATGGCGTCAGGAAACTTTTCAAAAGTTAAATCCATTTTTTCTCGATTGCGCGATGTTGGCGGCAGGCGCGCACACTCGATTCAAACGAATTGTGCCTGAAAATGCGCACAAATTCACGCGAACTGCAATGCAAAACAAAACTATAAATTTGGTTCGGTGTGATTTTTTTTTGTTTTTTCGTGTCCCTCGTTCGAGCTGGTTTGTCGATGACAAACGAGAGGAAACCCGGGACAACTATTAATTTCAGTGACCTGGAAGATTTTTCACATTTTCTCGTGTGGTGTGGTGCCTTCCTCGGAAAAGATTCATCGCAACAATTTATCCGTGAGAGTGATAGTAAATTATGACGGGGGGAAGAAATAATAAAAGTGCTTTTGAAAGATTTTGTATCAAAAAGGGGGAAGTAATAAAAACGAGCCGGAAAGGAGCGACAATTGTGATTTATGTTGTTTTCGGTGTGTTTGCTATTCGACGTTATCCTTTTTTCAGTTCAATTATTTTAGGAAAGCTCTCATTTTATGTACCATTTTTGAAGATTTATTTCGATTTTTAAGGTTTTTATACCAATTAAGAAACGATAAAAAATAACAAAACATCGTTGAAACATCAATTTTAGATTTCTTAATGCAATTGTCGCGCATGAATTTATATTACTTATTGAAATTGAGTCATGTTGTTCATTAATTTTTCACCACCCCTCATTACAAGGTGTTTCCAGGGGTTTTCATAGTTGTCGGACACTTCCTTAACTCTAACTGATTCGAAGTGAATTTCATATGATGGAAATTGGATTCTATGGCACCCTTTTTAGACGGACTTCTTGGTAATTCCTATTGGATTTGTCCAACAAATGTGCTATAGAGTCAAGTTCCCATTACATTAAGTTAATTTTACGCAAGAAAGAATCAATAAAGTGTCCCACAACTAAGAGAACACCTGGAAAACCCTGTATTGTATAAAAAAGGGTTCCTCCAACATGTATTTCATGCAAATAGTATCCTCTCGTATCAATTGGTAATTTAAAACGCAAATATTTTACCACTAATGCGCACCCTTCCTAATCCGGTAAATTGAACCACAATGAACCTTAATCAGCTTTGCCAAAACCCCCTCCTGTAAACAATCAGCACTAACGAATGCTGAATGTCATAATGAGATTAAATCGGTTTCGTGTGTTGTGTGAAATGCGTCTTAAAACTTGCGGTCGTTTACCACAACATCGGCTCAAAGCGTATCAATCCCAAGCATTGTACCATTGAAAGTAAGAGGGGGCGTTTGGGTGTTTTGTGAAACACAAAAAAAAACCGCCAATTATCAAACAAAGGATGAAAAACTTGTGTCACGGCAGAGATTATCGGGTGGGTGTGCTTCCATTTTCGATTGCCGCCAACATTCATTCGAATACCCTGACCCCATACCTGACTTCAAAAAACCGACCGAACGGCTCGCAGTCTGTGCGGCAGCATAATGGAATCATATTATGTTTTTAAATTAACATTTTTATGAGCAGCAGCACCAGCGGCAGCATCTCAGAAACGCCTTTGGGTCTGGGTGACAAAACAGGTGAATGGATGAAGGAAAGCAACCACAGCAAAATACGCATGCTCATCCCATTGCGTCAAAACCGCGTACCGACCTGTAAAGGAAACTGAAGGAGCGAATATAACCATAATGTCACATCAAATTATACTTTCTGCTACGCTTTTCAATGATCCCACGGGTGTGCTGTTGGCCGGGGAACCACAAGAGCACGGTGCATCGCCTGCACCGATGAGTTTATGAGTTTTGACCATCCGTGGTCCGGGCGCGCGTGTGTGTGGGTTGTTAATGAATAAGTTGTCACGTTAAAGAGGACGGGCTGTAAACCCGTTTTCCACGCGCTTAATGTTTTGTGACTCGTGTGCACATTCTCTCTTCCCAATCGGGATGATGTTGAAGTTGCTCAACGGGCCATAAATGTCAGCAATCTCCTTTGTGTGTGGCGTTTATGTCGAGAGATTTCAAATTGTTGTCCACTATGTGTGCGCATTACATAAAAAAGGTGGCATTTAAAGATGGTATGAATGGGATTTTAAATAAAAAGGTAATAAACGTACAAAAGGATGCATAAAAATAATCAAATTATTAATAATGTCATTAAATTTGTCTGATGGTGTTATTTATTTGATTGAGAGGTGACTTTCAACGAATTTGACAACAAAACATTTTTTTAATATGAAATGAAAATTTAATTTGTTTAACTTTGAGCTCGATTTGAAATGATTGATTACACATAAACACTGCACAGTACAGGTTTGGATTTTTTTAGTGAAAATGTTGCAATATTCGGAAGAAAAATCATCCATTTTAAACCACATGTTTTAATTCTCATTACAGGGTTTTCCAAGTAAATTTTGTATGTGCACATAATTCTTAACCGCATGCAAGATGTTTTTCAACAGCTGTTAAATAGTATATTTGCTTCAGTGTTTACATTTAATTTTCAACACATCACAAAGAACTGTAAAACCCAGTCGTGTTGAAAATCATGCTGATGAAATTAAAAATTATTGATGATGGAAATTAAATATCACATTGATGTGGATTAACATATTGCCCGCGGTGAAACATAATGTTTACATTCGAAACTGACTTGGAAAACCCTGTAATATTTAAGACTTTGGAACAAGACAACAAATAACAGAGTTTTCTAAGTCAGTTTCGGATGTAAACATTGTTATTAAACGCATCCAAGATGATTTTCAACAGCTGTCAAATGGTTTATTTGTTTCAAAATGAAATTTCAGTTTCAACACATGATTTTCAACATATAAAAAGAACTGTCAAACTAAATCCAGCTTGAGACGTGTTGAAAATCATGCTGACGAAATTGAAAATTGTGATGATGGAAATGAAATGTCAAATATTTATCGAATAACATTTTGCTCGCGTTGAATAACAATATTTACATTCGAAAGCAACTCTGTATGTGATCAAGATCAGTTTCTTGGTGTTATACGAAAGGATAAAATGAAAAGAATAGAAGTAAGGTACAATTATTCCTATTATTTTCGAAACATATGAAAACCCCATTGTACCTTAGGAAATATTCACCCTACCAGGAGAATCTATCGCATTTCCCAACGGAAAAAGGTATATGCCATTCTCGGCAAAGAAAAGGTATTTTGTAAAAGCCAATCCCTCATCGACGAGCACACATGGGTCGGACTCCCCACTACCCCCCACCTGAACACGGAAGCGTTAAAGCAAATCAACAGGACACACACACACACACACACACACACTGGAGGACACATACATTCTTTAAAAGGAAACAGCGCGTTTAGCCCTCCCTTCACTGCCATCCCGAAAGCCATACCACTACTCCACTTGTCATATTTATTCACTGCATGCACTAAACTCCTTACCCCTTCTGCTTCTAACCCGCCACATACCCACCGGGAGCGTGTCACATTGCATCAGCGTTGAGCGCTGAAGCGAATGGTTTGGTCAGGTTGGTTAAACAGCGTCGTAGTCCCGTCCCTGGGCAAGGAGCTCAGGATCGCCGGAAATAGAGCATCCACCGGAAGCACCGGGAACCGGATGGTGTTGAATTTTCACCTCTACCCCGGCTTCAACGAGAGGGTAAACAGCCCAGTCATGTTCATCTAATGTGTAAGCACGTCAGAGCGTGTGCAGAGCAGGTTTGATCCCGTTGGTTGCCCCCCTGCTCGCCGGACGACTTTTGTCTGCTGCACCCGCTCAAGTGGATTTCAGCGCATCGGAATTGCATGTTCCGATGACACTCGACCTCTACACCTCTCACCCTCCCCCGTGGTGGTGTTTCGTGCCAGGCCCCTCCAGGCAGCAGGGCGGACGGTTTGCAATAAATGACAACCGCTCTGACTTGACAGGACAGGGCTTGCGAAAAGAGTTATGGGGGCGCATAAATAGCTGCCAGGAAGGCATGAGCGCGCGCGCGCGCTCATCGTTGAGGTTAAGGGTTCGCTCCTTTCACTCATATTCTTCAGCACCACCACGGCCCGTTTTGCCACTGGAAACAGGGCAAGAATTACCACCGCTGCCAGGTTAAGTATGCCATTTTTCTTGTTCACCATTTTCACCAAGACCGAGCAGCAGGCATCTTTGTATGTGTGTGTGTGTCTGTGTTATCTCCCGGAACAAACGCAGCGATTTTCCAGCCAACCGGTTGTGGGTTGCATCTCTCCGGCTCGCGAACTGCTGCGTCCTGGTTGAAAAGGCTAATTTTAGCAATGCCCTTTTACCGTATCGCCGCCGCGTGGCGAAAGATGAATGAAAAGCATGAACGCGGCGCTCTCTTTGTGCGAGTGCATCTCGCGTACGTCACCTGCCAGACTGGTGTGTGGCGTCCAATATGAATTGCCTATCATTGCTCACTATCGCGGTAGCGGTTGGTGTGCAGCGTTTTTCTTTTTTTATTTGGGACAGACGGAAAAGCCGTTTTGCCGTTTCTACGAAATTGGCATTAGCAGCCTGTCTAGGTTGGATTTTTATAAATAGTTTTGTTCGTGTGAGAAGATGGGAATAGGGATGCGGTTTGGTACATTGTTGAGTGTGTCTTGAATTGTGGTTGCATTATCTATCGCTTGGCAAGAACACATGTTCTACAGCCACAAGGCGTGTAGTAAGGCGTGATGATATAAGAAATGAAAAGAAATTTTCCAGAATACTTTCTGTGTTTTTTTTGGTTCAAAAACACTAAAACAATCTCTTTAATTTGCATTAAAATTGCAAAATATATGCCAAAATTTAATGAGCTTCACTACCATTTGGGGTAGAGCGAAACATTCATCGAAACATGAACCTTTATGTAAAAAAAAATACTTCGATTAGTGGAGAAAAATGCTTTTCCATTTTTAAATTTTTTAATATGATCCGTTTTTATATTTGAAAAACATAAACATATAAAAACATTATAATATAAATGTGAGCAATATAAATAAAACAAATTGCTTGATTTCTCATACACGTACTCTGGTGTAAATTAAAAATAAAACTCTTTTTCTTTAACAAATAATCGTAGAGTTATGATTAGAGATACAGGAAAACCTCGACATACGAATTACGACGATTCGCAGATACGACTATTTGAATTTGACTACTTGTAGTTTTTATGAAGCTAAAACTATAACATATTTTGATTTTGATTTTTTATAAGATTTTGATACTAACTTTCTACTGATTTTTATATTATTTTATTATTTTATTATTTTATTTCCGTATTTGCATATTTATTGGTGTCATTTATGCATTGTTGGAAATTTACTTCGTTCAAAATCAAACTCTTGTTGGAATTATTCCTGTTAGAAAGTTTTCTCAAATCCTAATGAAATATCGAACGAAACGATATTGCACACCTCTTGTAGAGCTAATACAACAATTGGAGAAAACACTGTAGCAGTATGATTTTTTAATTGTATTTCGCAATGTTCGGCAATTCATAACATCGAAGAATCGCTCTTCACTTTGGGCTGTATTTATTGCACTATCCTCGATCTTAATCATCCCCTGAACGTTTGCTCATCCGTCACGAAACTCAAACGCAGAAACAATTCTGCCTGCGTCACACGCGCAATATCTTATCGCGTACCATCGCACTAACGACTTTCGCATTCGTATAATTACTTTTTTCCGGGTTTTATTTTTCTACCATCACCATCACCGCTTCCGCGCGAGAATACACGTTCGATTTCCGAACGCGCGATCTGTCGTGCAGATTATGGCAAAAGCAATTATGATTTACTACAGCACATTAACACCACGTCTCCAAGGCGAGCATCGCGTTTATCGCAAGCCCGCCACATTGGTCACGGGACGCGCTGTCACTGCCAAAAACAACGACCCCACCCCGCCCGAAAACGTATCATCTGTGTCGCAAAAGAATAAAACTTAATTAAAGAATCCGCAACAAAGGCTGTGTGTGTGGCTTTGTGTCCTTTTATGTGTGTTGGGTCGCTGTGCTGTCTTGTCTTTGCTGCTGGGCATAAAGGCAGCAGCAGCAGTAGCTCATGGTTCATTGGTAATGCCGCTGTTCCGTATTTAATTCCGAACAAATCGATTTCGATCCGATCGCGGCAAAGGAGAACACGCAGTTGCAATTGTAAATGAGGAGGAAAGCATACAGAAGCATGACGATAAGGTGGCGCCGCGGGACAAATGAAATTGTAGCGTTAAATAATTAACACAGAAGCGCGCGCACTCGTTGGCATTTCGGGCACGAAGAGCAGAGCAGTTTCCCCCCACTGGGAATGAAAAAGGAAAGTGGAGATGGTAGTTTTCTTGAAGCACGCCGGGGCACTGTTTTGGTTGCTGGAATAAATTCTTCACCCGATGCCCGATGATGGCTCTATTGCTTGTGCTGTGCTTCCTGCTGCGGTCAGCACGGTAGCCAATTTTACTTTCAGACTGTCGGGAAAACTGTCGCAGGGGAAAGCATCATCACCAAATCGAGCCAGTCGAGCGGCAATGATAATAAATTAATTACGGTTCGAATATCTTTTCCATCCCCCCATTGCTGCCAGACGCCTAACGACAAACGGATGCAGCAGCGTAACGTATCCCGATGGCGACGTGCTGCGAAGGTTAGGGCTGCATTTTCACCCCTCGCTGTGAATTTTTGTTTCCTGCTTATCGTTCGATTTTGGCTACGAAAAATCCATTAAAGGGAATTTCCTTTCACAAGAGGCGGATAACTGCTTGCAGAAGAGGAAAGATCTGTTACTCGCCCCCGGGAAATACCTCGGGAGTAAATGTTACGGGTGTTCGATTTTAGCACTGCCCGATTGATGGTGAAGTTTCAATGGGTCTTTCCCTGCTACTACTGTACTGTACTGCAATGCAGAATTTTGCACACTGCCACTACCGAAACACAAATCATCAAATCACCAAAAGACACCCTTTTCTGCGATTGCTTTCCCTGCTTTCTTTACAATTCTGTCCCGGCTTTGGTCACTTTTTCTATTAACCTGGGGGAGTTCTACCTCGGTTAGCAGTAGCCGTAGTACGCCTCACGGCCACATGCCACACGTTTGCTTCCTGAGCTGTCTGCTGCTGCTATCGTCAGCTATCGCTCAGCCAATTATGGGTTCGGGTTTTCCCCCCCGAAAAAGCCATGAAAATCCTCGAAGGATTTGCTGTGTTGTTGTGCCCGTTGCACTGCAACGAATGAAGCGCGTGAATCGGGTTTTGGGCCGCTATCGGCTTTGATCTTTTTTCCCGGTGTTCGCAAGAGGTTGCGTTTGAGGTTAAGGGTTCTGCATTTCCCTGGGGTTCTGTAGTTGCAAGCGATAAGATAGTGCTGGACCAGTGCTTCTGAAATGATAAGTTGCTGGAACAACTTGTTTAACGTGTTCTTGGGTAGATGTAATACATATGTAATACATAAATAATGTAAACTTTTATCGTACTCTATCATTCTTTCATTAATATTTGAAAAACAAAAATCAATCGTCGAACTGAACATTGTATGACACTTTTAAGTATTAAAAACAAACTGGTTAAAGTTCTTAGATAATCAATTTCTACACAAACCGAAACCTATGGCTGCATAATTTTATGTCCATAAAATTTTAAGTTTTAAGTTTAAATTAAATCAGAACCATTTTTTGTGTTAAAGTAACATTTTTAATATAAAAACCCATAATATTGATTGGAAAATTCCCATTCATTACAAAAACAATTCATCTCACCTCTAACGATCAGTTTTCAAGTGTAGCGATTATATGAAACTCGTTATCTGTCCACACATAGCATCCCTACCCGTCTTTCCTGTCTCGCACCGACATGAGAGGGAAGCAAATTGGAAAATATTAGCCTGCTGGAGTTGGGCACACCTCGCCCTCCACCTGTACTGAAGCGAACTACTCGCTCCCATTCGCTCACTCACCAACTGCTACGAACCGATTCGACATTAAACAGAATTTTTGATATTCGGCTCAACGGATGGCTTGCCGTTTCTTTCAACGCCCTTCAATCGGTTTGCCCGAGTTGAAGGCTGAGCTTGATGTTCATCCTTTCGTGTTCCTGGTGGGCCACAAAGACAAGAGTCGTCCTGCACAACCGCACCGTTGCACCGTTCGTTTGAAGCCGTCCCAGAAAACGGAAATGCAAAATTGGATTATCTGTACCAACGGCAGCCACGGAAACGAGGAGGCAAATATTTTTCGGCACTTTCGGTACCCTCCCCCCGAGTGCCGAGCCGAAAACGAGCCAAATTGCGTTTGGCAAAGCGTTCCCTCCTCAACTACATGTATAGCGAACGTGCAACGCAAATCCCAACGATAAGAAGAGGGAAAAAGCGCCAAGATATGAATTCTGATTGTGTCGGAAAATTGAAAAATTAATATTTATAACACAAATTGATATTCGTGTGCACTGTGTGATGCGTGCCTGTACACGCTGAACGACGAAGAATCTGGCGCCATGCCCAGTGCCGGTTTGGTAAGGGTGCTGAACAGACGAATCGCAACAACGCAACAGCGTGTGGCATCTTTGCTAGAGATAGCGAAGCATAAGAAGAAGGGGAAACGGGGACAAAATCCCAACGAACACACGGAGACAGAGAGATTTGTAATGTCGTTAGGATCTTTCACAAGGACATCGAACCAGCTTACTTCCAATTGATTCCACACGCACTGCTGCTGCTGTTGCTACTGCTGGTGCTTCTTTTATTTACGACACAACAGGATCTTACCACACATACACTGGGAGGGTGGTATTCTTTTCTTTCAACGAAGGTGGTACGCATCAGGCTTTACCTGTACTTACCTATCAGACGCAATGCAACAGGGAGCAGCGTACCTTAGAATATACGAGCACGAAGAATCCTTTTTGTGCGACGAATCCAATCAACAAGCCAACTGTTTTGTAACTGCCAAGCAAGAATCGGGCGATGATTTGATGGAATCTTCCCCGATCGATTTGACGTACAACCGGTGCTAGCTAACCATGTGTGTGTGTGAGTACTGTGTCGTGCTCACTTATTGGCGCAGCGAAGACGAATCTTCATTCAAATCTTCCAGATCCTGTTATTTGCTGCGACTAGGACGGGCAGAAGCGGGAAGCCTTAATCAGATTGATTTCCTTGTTCTTGCGTACATCAGAGTGGCGGATGTGTTTTGTTTTCTGATCACCTGATGATGAAGCGTAGCCGGAATTTCACCTGCCGACTTGGCTAATGATACGTGATAGCATGTTGCCAGCGGGGTGCGGGGATGATGATTTACCGCCGAAAGGTATTGTTTTTAAGCTCATTAGGAGAGGTTAGAGATGAAAGCGCACGAGAAGACATTAGCTGGAGCTTGAATCCTTAAGTGATTGACATCAGGCTTCTTATTGCACATCTAATTTAAGATGGAAACATCAACTATTGACTACAGACGCTCAACTCATCTTAAAGGCTGTAATGGTTTATGATGTGAATGTGCAGTAGGTCGTCACCAGAAGCCGATCCGATTGTGATACATTCCTCATTCTGTCAGCTTGTTCGCTCCGCCACATGAAAACTAGACCACCCGCTAGCTGAACTCTCCACGCTCCATTGAGTTCCACTCTGGGGTGTTAGAAAATAAAAAACGGACAAAGCCTCACACTCCCTATTGTCTAGCGAGATGACTTTTTGGGATGAAAAATGGATTTTTATCGAACCTGGTGCGCCTGCAATCCTCCAGCTCCCAACTCCGCTGAGAACCTTCAATATCTCAGATTTATGGACCATTATCGACTGACCCAGTGTGTGTGTGTCTGTTTGTGTTTCTGTGTTCGCCTTCTTTTTCGAGAGTTCGCCATTCCAACGCCCAACAATGGCGCGATGGTGTTTGCGTTCGCCTGCAATGAAAAATGGGTTTTCCCGCGTGCCGGGAAAGGGGTTGCGCCGAAATGTTCCCCCGGGAGACGTTATATCCAACCTCCAACCTCACCATCGCTCAACTCCGAAACCAATGCCGTGCCTCGAAAATCAAGTCACCCAATCCAAACATTACCATTTATTGAATTGTTATTTATTGCACTTCGGTAGTGTCGGGAGTTATTAATGTTGCTTCACGGATAGAGCTGAAAGATCATTTTGTAGCCGCGGTATCGGCAGCATGGCAGCGTACAAGAAATGACACCGCACCGGGGCGACTAATGACTTCCGAAATTATGAAAAGAATGCTGCTACCTCTACGACGCTCGGTTGCAAACTGCATCGAAGAAGTGTGCCCGTGCTGCATGCCGCAGTCGTTAACTCGATTTACTGGAATGATAAATGGATGCATCGAAGATTAATTGCCATCGCGGGCAGCATTTGGTTTGGCGGGAGCGAGCGGGAGTTTGGCGCTGCCTTGTTGACGCCTTTTGCGACAGAATGTGGAACGCGTCGTGCTCGCCGACAGCCTAACCTGGAGTGGGAGCAAAATAAACCAAGCTTAGTCGACTTCGGTTCAAAAATGGGTACACGGGTGCGTAGGAATGCATCTCGCTTTTGGTTGGTTCTTTAGTGGCGTTGGAAAGCAGGAAATGTTTTCTTCGCTCCCTTTCCTGTCATTAATCGTTAGCAGCGGGATTAGTAGTGGAAAAATAACCCATTTTAGGATACCTTTCGTTCTTTTTCAAAAAGCTTCAACTCGAAAAATCGTTCACTAATCCTAGTTTTTTTTTCTTCTTTTCTTTCCATGTATTCTGCAGGTAAGAAACGGACGCTTGACAAATCCATCTCTCAATCATGTCCGGTCAGGAGGGCACTGGACCAGCTGCGTGCAACTGAACATGGGCAGCGTTGGAGCAAAAAAAAAAGGTTTTAAATAATCTTTACCACCCAGTGTAGACAGAGGGGAAATTTATGGTCAACCAACTGAGCAAAGAATCGTTTGGTTTAGGCCTCATCACCATCACGAACCACGCATTGGAAGTCGTGCTGATGTTTATGTTTTGCTTGTGAAATGGTCTCACCACGAACAAGCAATAAGCTATATAAATGGACACCATATCGGGCCAATAAACAGGGAACTCGCTAACGTTTAATTTCCCTCACGATGACTTGCTTTAGGATATTCGGAACGAAACTACTCTACGACTTAGAATCCACAGAAGTCATTAAATACTGACACCAAAAAGCAAGCCAGCAAGCTGCTCGATTGAGATCATATTTCAAAGAGATTTAAAGACCAACTTCGGAAGGGGAATTAAGCGTTCCGTTGCAGGTTGCAGTAGCTACCCGCCACCCTGCGATAACTTTTAATTACTTACGTCCAGCACTGCCTTATCGGACTGACGTCGGGTGTTGCATTGATAATTCCTGCACAAACACGTGCATCAGCACGTCGGACAAATTTACCCAAGTAGGTACACGCGGGCATGCTGTTGAACCAACCTACCACCTACTCAGACACACCGTCCAACTGTAAATCCTGCTCCGGTTGCCGAACACCGGTTGCCGATTGAGGATTTTTGGGACTTAACCCAACAACACGTTCTGCTCGTCCCCACGACGCGCGTCGGAAAACTGTGCTCGGATATAAATGTTAAATGTGTTGTGGGGAGCGTGTGCCCAAATTTCCAGCAGCTCAGTAGCTATTCTTGGTACACCACACCACCACACATAGAAGCTGGTGCGCGTGTCCTGATCCACACACACACGATTTTTGCGGAATGGTTGGTTCGCCCAAAGTACAACCGGCACCCGCAAGGCAGGCGAAGAAGAGGTTGGTAGGAGGAGCTGGGGAAGAGTAGAGGAGAGTCTTGTTTGTTTATCATTAACATGTATTTGGTCCGTTTGTTTTTAGATTGCGAAAATCCAACTTCCCTCTTGCTGCACAAAGCCGGTGGCGTGTGTGCGCGGTTGCCTACATTCGGGCGCTCCAGGATCGAATCATGTTTCATGTTGCTCGCGTGCACGGGTGTGTGTGGCTGTATTTGGCTGGACTTTTCGTACAACATGGAGGGAAACGCGCACTGAAGGGTGGCTGTGTGTACGGCAGACATACACGCGCACGGAAACAGCACGTGTGTTGCGTAAAATTTATTGCGCACCCCGGAAGTTCCTGTCGCAGGCCTGGCGCACTGGCACACACCGTTCGAGTTGGTTCCTGTTTTCGCTCGGAAACAGACACGCGTAGCACATTACTCTATAGCAGCGGGGTTAATATAGTAGTAGAGTTTGGAATGGAGGTGCACCCCCGAAATCAACCGTCAGTAGTTTAAGCAGAGCACAGGCGCCCCCGCCACGTATGGCCGGAAGCAGAAGAAAGGCCGGCCATGAACGTGCCAATCTACATTGGCGGGAGGGTGG
>NW_024428065.1:0-43180 GCF_017562075.2 Anopheles merus | reverse complement strand
GAACAACGTCTGAAGTCATTCTGGAGTGCTTGGATGACCCTTGGGGACTCTTGGAACAACGTCTGAAGTCATTCTGGAGTGCTTGGATGACCCTGGGAGACACTTGAAAAACGTGTGGAGTCATTCTGGAGCGCTTGTTTGACGAAAAAAATTTGTTTTGCGAAAAAAGGTGAAATTTCAAACGGCCATAACTTTTGAACCAGAAGAGCTAGAGACTTAATTTTTTCACCGTTGGAAAGGAAATTAAAAGTTGCACAATGCAAATTTTCTTGGATTTTTGATCAGAGCAACGCGGGATACAGTAAATGGCCTCTAAAGTGAAGGTTTTCTATAAACTAAAACAAACATTAAAATGTTGGAAAACATGCCAAATGGTGATCCTAAGTACATTGGAGCTTGCAATAGCATCTGAAGTCATTCTGGAGTGCTTGGGACCCTTGGAGACTCTTGGAACAACGTCTGAAGTCATTCTGGAGTGCTTGGATGACCCTTGGAGACACTTGGAACAACGTGTGGAGTCATTCTGGAGCGCTTGTTTTGACGAAAAAAATTGTTTTGGCGAAAAAGGTGAAATTTCAAACGGCCATAACTTTTGAACCAGAAGAGCTAGAGACTTAATTTTTTCACCGTTGGAAAGGAAATTAAAGTTGCACAATGCAAATTTTCTTGGATTTTTGATCAGAGCAACGCGGGATACAGTAAATGGCCTCTAAGTGAAGGTTTCTATAAACTAAAACAAACATTAAAATGTTGGTAAACATGCCAAATGGTGATCCTAAGTACATGGAGCTTGCATAGCATCTGAAGTCATCTGGAGTGCTTGGATGACCCTTGGAGACACTTTGAACAACGTCTGAGTCATTCTGGAGTGCTTGGATGACCCTTGGAGACTCTTGGAACAACGTCTGAAGTCATTCTGGAGTGCTTGGATGACCCTTGGAGACACTTGAACAACGTGTGAAGTCATTCTGGAGCGCTTGTTTTGACGAAAAAAATTTGTTTTGGCGAAAAAAGGTGAAATTTCAAACGGCCATAACTTTTGAACCAGAAGAGCTAGAGACTTAATTTTTTCACCGTTGGAAAGGAATTAAAGTTGCACAATGCAAATTCTTGGATTTTTGATCAGAGCAACGCGGGATACAGTAAATGGCCTCTAAAGTGAAGGTTTTCTATAAACTAAAACAAACATTAAAATGTTGGTAAAACATGCCAAATGGTGATCCTAAGTACATTGGAGCTTGCAATAGCATCTGAAGTCATTCTGGAGTGCTTGATGACCCTTGGAGACTCTTGGAACAACGTCTGAAGTCATTCTGGAGTGCTTGGATGACCCTTGGAGACACTTGGAACAACGTGTGGAGTCATTCTGGAGCGCTTGTTTTGACGAAAAAAATTTGTTTTGGCGAAAAAAGGTGAAATTTCAAACGGCCATAACTTTTGAACCAGAAGAGCTAGAGACTTAATTTTTTCACCGTTGGAAAGGAAATTAAAGTTGCACAATGCAAATTTTCTTGGATTTTTGATCAGAGCAACGCGGGATACAGTAAATGGCCTCTAAAGTGAAGGTTTCTATAAACTAAAACAACATTAAAATGTTGGTAAACATGCCAAATGGTGATCCTAAGTACATTGGAGCTTGCAATAGCATCTGAAGTCATTCTGAGTGCTTGGATGACCCTTGGAGACTCTTGGAACAACGTCTGAAGTCATTCTGGAGTGCTTGGATGACCCTTGGAGACACTTGGAACAACGTGTGGAGTCATTCTGGAGCGCTTGTTTTGACGAAAAAAATTGTTTTGGCGAAAAAAGGTGAAATTTCAAACGGCCATAACTTTTGAACCAGAAGAGCTAGAGACTTAATTTTTTCACCGTTGGAAAGGAAATTAAAAGTTGCACAATGCAAATTTTCTTGGATTTTTGATCAGAGCAACGCGGGATACAGTAAATGGCCTCTAAAGTGAAGGTTTTCTATAAACTAAAACAAACATTAAAATGTTGGTAAAACATGCCAAATGGTGATCCTAAGTACATTGGAGCTTGCAATAGCATCTGAAGTCATTCTGGAGTGCTTGGATGACCCTTGGAGACTCTTGGAACAACGTCTGAAGTCATTCTGGAGTGCTTGGATGACCCTTGGAGACACTTGGAACAACGTGTGGAGTCATTCTGGAGCGCTTGTTTTGACGAAAAAAATTGTTTTGGCGAAAAAAGGTGAATTTCAAACGGCCATAACTTTTGAACCAGAAGAGCTAGAGACTTAATTTTTTCACCGTTGGAAAGGAAATTAAAGTTGCACAATGCAAATTTTCTTGGATTTTTGATCAGAGCAACGCGGGATACAGTAAATGGCCTCTAAAGTGAAGGTTTCTATAAACTAAAACAACATTAAAATGTTGGTAAACATGCCAAATGGTGATCCTAAGTAATTGGAGCTTGCAATAGCATCTGAAGTCATTCTGGAGTGCTTGGATGACCCTTGGAGACTCTTGGAACAACGTCTGAAGTCATTCTGGAGTGCTTGGATGACCCTTGGAGACACTTGGAACAACGTGTGGAGTCATTCTGGAGCGCTTGTTTTGACGAAAAAAAATTGTTTTGGCGAAAAAAGGTGAAATTTCAAACGGCCATAACTTTTGAACCAGAAGAGCTAGAGACTTAATTTTTTCAACCGTTGGAAAGGAAATTAAAAGTTGCACAATGCAAATTTTCTTGGATTTTTGATCAGAGCAACGCGGGATACAGTAAATGCCTCTAAAGTGAAGGTTTTCTATAAACTAAAACAAACATTAAAATGTTGGTAAAACATGCCAAATGGTGATCCTAAGTACATTGGAGCTTGCAATAGCATCTGAAGTCATTCTGGAGTGCTTGGATGACCCTTGGAGACTCTTGGAACAACGTCTGAAGTCATTCTGGAGTGCTTGGATGACCCTTGGAGACACTTGGAACAACGTGTGGAGTCATTCTGGAGCGCTTGTTTTGACGAAAAAAAATTGTTTTGGCGAAAAAAGGTGAAATTTCAAACGGCCATAACTTTTGAACCAGAAGAGCTAGAGACTTAATTTTTTCACCGTTGGAAAGGAAATTAAAAGTTGCACAATGCAAATTTTCTTGGATTTTTGATCAGAGCAACGCGGGATACAGTAAATGGCCTCTAAAGTGAAGGTTTTCTATAAACTAAAACAAACATTAAAATGTTGGTAAAACATGCCAAATGGTGATCCTAAGTACATTGGAGCTTGCAATAGCATCTGAAGTCATTCTGGAGTGCTTGGATGACCCTTGGAGACTCTTGGAACAACGTCTGAAGTCATTCTGGAGTGCTTGGATGACCCTTGGAGACACTTGGAACAACGTGTGAGTCATTCTGGAGCGCTTGTTTTGACGAAAAAAAATTGTTTTGGCGAAAAAAGGTGAAATTTCAAACGGCCATAACTTTTGAACCAGAAGAGCTAGAGACTTAATTTTTTCACCGTTGGAAAGGAAATTAAAAGTTGCACAATGCAAATTTTCTTGGATTTTTGATCAGAGCAACGCGGGATACAGTAAATGGCCTCTAAAGTGAAGGTTTTCTATAAACTAAAACAAACATTAAAATGTTGGTAAAACATGCCAAATGGTGATCCTAAGTACATTGGAGCTTGCAATAGCATCTGAAGTCATTCTGGAGTGCTTGGATGACCCTTGGAGACTCTTGGAACAACGTCTGAAGTCATTCTGGAGTGCTTGGATGACCCTTGGAGACACTTGGAACAACGTGTGAGTCATTCTGGAGCGCTTGTTTTGACGAAAAAAAATTGTTTTGGCGAAAAAAGGTGAAATTTCAAACGGCCATAACTTTTGAACCAGAAGAGCTAGAGACTTAATTTTTTCACCGTTGAAAGGAAATTAAAAGTTGCACAATGCAAATTTTCTTGGATTTTTGATCAGAGCAACGCGGGATACAGTAAATGGCCTCTAAAGTGAAGGTTTTCTATAAACTAAAACAAACATTAAAATGTTGGTAAAACATGCCAAATGGTGATCCTAAGTACATTGGAGCTTGCAATAGCATCTGAAGTCATTCTGGAGTGCTTGGATGACCCTTGGAGACTCTTGGAACAACGTCTGAAGTCATTCTGGAGTGCTTGGATGACCCTTGGAGACACTTGGAACAACGTGTGGAGTCATTCTGGAGCGCTTGTTTTGACGAAAAAAAATTGTTTTGGCGAAAAAAGGTGAAATTTCAAACGGCCATAACTTTTGAACCAGAAGAGCTAGAGACTTAATTTTTTCACCGTTGGAAAGGAAATTAAAAGTTGCACAATGCAAATTTTCTTGGATTTTTGATCAGAGCAACGCGGGATACAGTAAATGGCCTCTAAAGTGAAGGTTTTCTATAAACTAAAACAAACATTAAAATGTTGGTAAAACATGCCAAATGGTGATCCTAAGTACATTGGAGCTTGCAATAGCATCTGAAGTCATTCTGGAGTGCTTGGATGACCCTTGGAGACTCTTGGAACAACGTCTGAAGTCATTCTGGAGTGCTTGGATGACCCTTGGAGACACTTGGAACAACGTGTGGAGTCATTCTGGAGCGCTTGTTTTGACGAAAAAAAATTGTTTTGGCGAAAAAAGGTGAAATTTCAAACGGCCATAACTTTTGAACCAGAAGAGCTAGAGACTTAATTTTTTCACCGTTGGAAAGGAAATTAAAAGTTGCACAATGCAAATTTTCTTGGATTTTTGATCAGAGCAACGCGGGATACAGTAAATGGCCTCTAAAGTGAAGGTTTTCTATAAACTAAAACAAACATTAAAATGTTGGTAAAACATGCCAAATGGTGATCCTAAGTACATTGGAGCTTGCAATAGCATCTGAAGTCATTCTGGAGTGCTTGGATGACCCTTGGAGACTCTTGGAACAACGTCTGAAGTCATTCTGGAGTGCTTGGATGACCCTTGGAGACACTTGGAACAACGTGTGGAGTCATTCTGGAGCGCTTGTTTTGACGAAAAAAATTGTTTTGGCGAAAAAAGGTGAAATTTCAAACGGCCATAACTTTTGAACCAGAAGAGCTAGAGACTTAATTTTTTCACCGTTGGAAAGGAAATTAAAAGTTGCACAATGCAAATTTTCTTGGATTTTTGATCAGAGCAACGCGGGATACAGTAAATGGCCTCTAAAGTGAAGGTTTTCTATAAACTAAAACAAACATTAAAATGTTGGTAAAACATGCCAAATGGTGATCCTAAGTACATTGGAGCTTGCAATAGCATCTGAAGTCATTCTGGAGTGCTTGGATGACCCTTGGAGACTCTTGGAACAACGTCTGAAGTCATTCTGGAGTGCTTGGATGACCCTTGGAGACACTTGGAACAACGTGTGGAGTCATTCTGGAGCGCTTGTTTTGACGAAAAAAAATTGTTTTGGCGAAAAAAGGTGAAATTTCAAACGGCCATAACTTTTGAACCAGAAGAGCTAGAGACTTAATTTTTTCACCGTTGGAAAGGAAATTAAAAGTTGCACAATGCAAATTTTCTTGGATTTTTGATCAGAGCAACGCGGGATACAGTAAATGGCCTCTAAAGTGAAGGTTTTCTATAAACTAAAACAAACATTAAAATGTTGGTAAAACATGCCAAATGGTGATCCTAAGTACATTGGAGCTTGCAATAGCATCTGAAGTCATTCTGGAGTGCTTGGATGACCCTTGGAGACTCTTGGAACAACGTCTGAAGTCATTCTGGAGTGCTTGGATGACCCTTGGAGACACTTGGAACAACGTGTGGAGTCATTCTGGAGCGCTTGTTTTGACGAAAAAAAATTGTTTTGGCGAAAAAAGGTGAAATTTCAAACGGCCATAACTTTTGAACCAGAAGAGCTAGAGACTTAATTTTTTCACCGTTGGAAAGGAAATTAAAAGTTGCACAATGCAAATTTTCTTGGATTTTTGATCAGAGCAACGCGGGATACAGTAAATGGCCTCTAAAGTGAAGGTTTTCTATAAACTAAAACAAACATTAAAATGTTGGTAAAACATGCCAAATGGTGATCCTAAGTACATTGGAGCTTGCAATAGCATCTGAAGTCATTCTGGAGTGCTTGGATGACCCTTGGAGACTCTTGGAACAACGTCTGAAGTCATTCTGGAGTGCTTGGATGACCCTTGGAGACACTTGGAACAACGTGTGGAGTCATTCTGGAGCGCTTGTTTTGACGAAAAAAAATTGTTTTGGCGAAAAAAGGTGAAATTTCAAACGGCCATAACTTTTGAACCAGAAGAGCTAGAGACTTAATTTTTTCACCGTTGGAAAGGAAATTAAAAGTTGCACAATGCAAATTTTCTTGGATTTTTGATCAGAGCAACGCGGGATACAGTAAATGGCCTCTAAAGTGAAGGTTTTCTATAAACTAAAACAAACATTAAAATGTTGGTAAAACATGCCAAATGGTGATCCTAAGTACATTGGAGCTTGCAATAGCATCTGAAGTCATTCTGGAGTGCTTGGATGACCCTTGGAGACTCTTGGAACAACGTCTGAAGTCATTCTGGAGTGCTTGGATGACCCTTGGAGACACTTGGAACAACGTGTGGAGTCATTCTGGAGCGCTTGTTTTGACGAAAAAAATTGTTTTGGCGAAAAAAGGTGAAATTTCAAACGGCCATAACTTTTGAACCAGAAGAGCTAGAGACTTAATTTTTTCACCGTTGGAAAGGAAATTAAAAGTTGCACAATGCAAATTTTCTTGGATTTTTGATCAGAGCAACGCGGGATACAGTAAATGGCCTCTAAAGTGAAGGTTTTCTATAAACTAAAACAAACATTAAAATGTTGGTAAAACATGCCAAATGGTGATCCTAAGTACATTGGAGCTTGCAATAGCATCTGAAGTCATTCTGGAGTGCTTGGATGACCCTTGGAGACTCTTGGAACAACGTCTGAAGTCATTCTGGAGTGCTTGGATGACCCTTGGAGACACTTGGAACAACGTGTGGAGTCATTCTGGAGCGCTTGTTTTGACGAAAAAAAATTGTTTTGGCGAAAAAAGGTGAAATTTCAAACGGCCATAACTTTTGAACCAGAAGAGCTAGAGACTTAATTTTTTCACCGTTGGAAAGGAAATTAAAAGTTGCACAATGCAAATTTTCTTGGATTTTTGATCAGAGCAACGCGGGATACAGTAAATGGCCTCTAAAGTGAAGGTTTTCTATAAACTAAAACAAACATTAAAATGTTGGTAAAACATGCCAAATGGTGATCCTAAGTACATTGGAGCTTGCAATAGCATCTGAAGTCATTCTGGAGTGCTTGGATGACCCTTGGAGACTCTTGGAACAACGTCTGAAGTCATTCTGGAGTGCTTGGATGACCCTTGGAGACACTTGGAACAACGTGTGGAGTCATTCTGGAGCGCTTGTTTTGACGAAAAAAAATTGTTTTGGCGAAAAAAGGTGAAATTTCAAACGGCCATAACTTTTGAACCAGAAGAGCTAGAGACTTAATTTTTTCACCGTTGGAAAGGAAATTAAAAGTTGCACAATGCAAATTTTCTTGGATTTTTGATCAGAGCAACGCGGGATACAGTAAATGGCCTCTAAAGTGAAGGTTTTCTATAAACTAAAACAAACATTAAAATGTTGGTAAAACATGCCAAATGGTGATCCTAAGTACATTGGAGCTTGCAATAGCATCTGAAGTCATTCTGGAGTGCTTGGATGACCCTTGGAGACTCTTGGAACAACGTCTGAAGTCATTCTGGAGTGCTTGGATGACCCTTGGAGACACTTGGAACAACGTGTGGAGTCATTCTGGAGCGCTTGTTTTGACGAAAAAAATTGTTTTGGCGAAAAAAGGTGAAATTTCAAACGGCCATAACTTTTGAACCAGAAGAGCTAGAGACTTAATTTTTTCACCGTTGGAAAGGAAATTAAAAGTTGCACAATGCAAATTTTCTTGGATTTTTGATCAGAGCAACGCGGGATACAGTAAATGGCCTCTAAAGTGAAGGTTTTCTATAAACTAAAACAAACATTAAAATGTTGGTAAAACATGCCAAATGGTGATCCTAAGTACATTGGAGCTTGCAATAGCATCTGAAGTCATTCTGGAGTGCTTGGATGACCCTTGGAGACTCTTGGAACAACGTCTGAAGTCATTCTGGAGTGCTTGGATGACCCTTGGAGACACTTGGAACAACGTGTGGAGTCATTCTGGAGCGCTTGTTTTGACGAAAAAAAATTGTTTTGGCGAAAAAAGGTGAAATTTCAAACGGCCATAACTTTTGAACCAGAAGAGCTAGAGACTTAATTTTTTCACCGTTGGAAAGGAAATTAAAAGTTGCACAATGCAAATTTTCTTGGATTTTTGATCAGAGCAACGCGGGATACAGTAAATGGCCTCTAAAGTGAAGGTTTTCTATAAACTAAAACAAACATTAAAATGTTGGTAAAACATGCCAAATGGTGATCCTAAGTACATTGGAGCTTGCAATAGCATCTGAAGTCATTCTGGAGTGCTTGGATGACCCTTGGAGACTCTTGGAACAACGTCTGAAGTCATTCTGGAGTGCTTGGATGACCCTTGGAGACACTTGGAACAACGTGTGGAGTCATTCTGGAGCGCTTGTTTTGACGAAAAAAATTGTTTTGGCGAAAAAAGGTGAAATTTCAAACGGCCATAACTTTTGAACCAGAAGAGCTAGAGACTTAATTTTTTCACCGTTGGAAAGGAAATTAAAAGTTGCACAATGCAAATTTTCTTGGATTTTTGATCAGAGCAACGCGGGATACAGTAAATGGCCTCTAAAGTGAAGGTTTTCTATAAACTAAAACAAACATTAAAATGTTGGTAAAACATGCCAAATGGTGATCCTAAGTACATTGGAGCTTGCAATAGCATCTGAAGTCATTCTGGAGTGCTTGGATGACCCTTGGAGACTCTTGGAACAACGTCTGAAGTCATTCTGGAGTGCTTGGATGACCCTTGGAGACACTTGGAACAACGTGTGGAGTCATTCTGGAGCGCTTGTTTTGACGAAAAAAAATTGTTTTGGCGAAAAAAGGTGAAATTTCAAACGGCCATAACTTTTGAACCAGAAGAGCTAGAGACTTAATTTTTTCACCGTTGGAAAGGAAATTAAAAGTTGCACAATGCAAATTTTCTTGGATTTTTGATCAGAGCAACGCGGGATACAGTAAATGGCCTCTAAAGTGAAGGTTTTCTATAAACTAAAACAAACATTAAAATGTTGGTAAAACATGCCAAATGGTGATCCTAAGTACATTGGAGCTTGCAATAGCATCTGAAGTCATTCTGGAGTGCTTGGATGACCCTTGGAGACTCTTGGAACAACGTCTGAAGTCATTCTGGAGTGCTTGGATGACCCTTGGAGACACTTGGAACAACGTGTGGAGTCATTCTGGAGCGCTTGTTTTGACGAAAAAAAATTGTTTTGGCGAAAAAAGGTGAAATTTCAAACGGCCATAACTTTTGAACCAGAAGAGCTAGAGACTTAATTTTTTCACCGTTGGAAAGGAAATTAAAAGTTGCACAATGCAAATTTTCTTGGATTTTTGATCAGAGCAACGCGGGATACAGTAAATGGCCTCTAAAGTGAAGGTTTTCTATAAACTAAAACAAACATTAAAATGTTGGTAAAACATGCCAAATGGTGATCCTAAGTACATTGGAGCTTGCAATAGCATCTGAAGTCATTCTGGAGTGCTTGGATGACCCTTGGAGACTCTTGGAACAACGTCTGAAGTCATTCTGGAGTGCTTGGATGACCCTTGGAGACACTTGGAACAACGTGTGGAGTCATTCTGGAGCGCTTGTTTTGACGAAAAAAAATTGTTTTGGCGAAAAAAGGTGAAATTTCAAACGGCCATAACTTTTGAACCAGAAGAGCTAGAGACTTAATTTTTTCACCGTTGGAAAGGAAATTAAAAGTTGCACAATGCAAATTTTCTTGGATTTTTGATCAGAGCAACGCGGGATACAGTAAATGGCCTCTAAAGTGAAGGTTTTCTATAAACTAAAACAAACATTAAAATGTTGGTAAAACATGCCAAATGGTGATCCTAAGTACATTGGAGCTTGCAATAGCATCTGAAGTCATTCTGGAGTGCTTGGATGACCCTTGGAGACTCTTGGAACAACGTCTGAAGTCATTCTGGAGTGCTTGGATGACCCTTGGAGACACTTGGAACAACGTGTGGAGTCATTCTGGAGCGCTTGTTTTGACGAAAAAAATTGTTTTGGCGAAAAAAGGTGAAATTTCAAACGGCCATAACTTTTGAACCAGAAGAGCTAGAGACTTAATTTTTTCACCGTTGGAAAGGAAATTAAAAGTTGCACAATGCAAATTTTCTTGGATTTTTGATCAGAGCAACGCGGGATACAGTAAATGGCCTCTAAAGTGAAGGTTTTCTATAAACTAAAACAAACATTAAAATGTTGGTAAAACATGCCAAATGGTGATCCTAAGTACATTGGAGCTTGCAATAGCATCTGAAGTCATTCTGGAGTGCTTGGATGACCCTTGGAGACTCTTGGAACAACGTCTGAAGTCATTCTGGAGTGCTTGGATGACCCTTGGAGACACTTGGAACAACGTGTGGAGTCATTCTGGAGCGCTTGTTTTGACGAAAAAAAATTGTTTTGGCGAAAAAAGGTGAAATTTCAAACGGCCATAACTTTTGAACCAGAAGAGCTAGAGACTTAATTTTTTCACCGTTGGAAAGGAAATTAAAAGTTGCACAATGCAAATTTTCTTGGATTTTTGATCAGAGCAACGCGGGATACAGTAAATGGCCTCTAAAGTGAAGGTTTTCTATAAACTAAAACAAACATTAAAATGTTGGTAAAACATGCCAAATGGTGATCCTAAGTACATTGGAGCTTGCAATAGCATCTGAAGTCATTCTGGAGTGCTTGGATGACCCTTGGAGACTCTTGGAACAACGTCTGAAGTCATTCTGGAGTGCTTGGATGACCCTTGGAGACACTTGGAACAACGTGTGGAGTCATTCTGGAGCGCTTGTTTTGACGAAAAAAAATTGTTTTGGCGAAAAAAGGTGAAATTTCAAACGGCCATAACTTTTGAACCAGAAGAGCTAGAGACTTAATTTTTTCACCGTTGGAAAGGAAATTAAAAGTTGCACAATGCAAATTTTCTTGGATTTTTGATCAGAGCAACGCGGGATACAGTAAATGGCCTCTAAAGTGAAGGTTTTCTATAAACTAAAACAAACATTAAAATGTTGGTAAAACATGCCAAATGGTGATCCTAAGTACATTGGAGCTTGCAATAGCATCTGAAGTCATTCTGGAGTGCTTGGATGACCCTTGGAGACTCTTGGAACAACGTCTGAAGTCATTCTGGAGTGCTTGGATGACCCTTGGAGACACTTGGAACAACGTGTGGAGTCATTCTGGAGCGCTTGTTTTGACGAAAAAAAATTGTTTTGGCGAAAAAAGGTGAAATTTCAAACGGCCATAACTTTTGAACCAGAAGAGCTAGAGACTTAATTTTTTCACCGTTGGAAAGGAAATTAAAAGTTGCACAATGCAAATTTTCTTGGATTTTTGATCAGAGCAACGCGGGATACAGTAAATGGCCTCTAAAGTGAAGGTTTTCTATAAACTAAAACAAACATTAAAATGTTGGTAAAACATGCCAAATGGTGATCCTAAGTACATTGGAGCTTGCAATAGCATCTGAAGTCATTCTGGAGTGCTTGGATGACCCTTGGAGACTCTTGGAACAACGTCTGAAGTCATTCTGGAGTGCTTGGATGACCCTTGGAGACACTTGGAACAACGTGTGGAGTCATTCTGGAGCGCTTGTTTTGACGAAAAAAAATTGTTTTGGCGAAAAAAGGTGAAATTTCAAACGGCCATAACTTTTGAACCAGAAGAGCTAGAGACTTAATTTTTTCACCGTTGGAAAGGAAATTAAAAGTTGCACAATGCAAATTTTCTTGGATTTTTGATCAGAGCAACGCGGGATACAGTAAATGGCCTCTAAAGTGAAGGTTTTCTATAAACTAAAACAAACATTAAAATGTTGGTAAAACATGCCAAATGGTGATCCTAAGTACATTGGAGCTTGCAATAGCATCTGAAGTCATTCTGGAGTGCTTGGATGACCCTTGGAGACTCTTGGAACAACGTCTGAAGTCATTCTGGAGTGCTTGGATGACCCTTGGAGACACTTGGAACAACGTGTGGAGTCATTCTGGAGCGCTTGTTTTGACGAAAAAAAATTGTTTTGGCGAAAAAAGGTGAAATTTCAAACGGCCATAACTTTTGAACCAGAAGAGCTAGAGACTTAATTTTTTCACCGTTGGAAAGGAAATTAAAAGTTGCACAATGCAAATTTTCTTGGATTTTTGATCAGAGCAACGCGGGATACAGTAAATGGCCTCTAAAGTGAAGGTTTTCTATAAACTAAAACAAACATTAAAATGTTGGTAAAACATGCCAAATGGTGATCCTAAGTACATTGGAGCTTGCAATAGCATCTGAAGTCATTCTGGAGTGCTTGGATGACCCTTGGAGACTCTTGGAACAACGTCTGAAGTCATTCTGGAGTGCTTGGATGACCCTTGGAGACACTTGGAACAACGTGTGGAGTCATTCTGGAGCGCTTGTTTTGACGAAAAAAAATTGTTTTGGCGAAAAAAGGTGAAATTTCAAACGGCCATAACTTTTGAACCAGAAGAGCTAGAGACTTAATTTTTTCACCGTTGGAAAGGAAATTAAAAGTTGCACAATGCAAATTTTCTTGGATTTTTGATCAGAGCAACGCGGGATACAGTAAATGGCCTCTAAAGTGAAGGTTTTCTATAAACTAAAACAAACATTAAAATGTTGGTAAAACATGCCAAATGGTGATCCTAAGTACATTGGAGCTTGCAATAGCATCTGAAGTCATTCTGGAGTGCTTGGATGACCCTTGGAGACTCTTGGAACAACGTCTGAAGTCATTCTGGAGTGCTTGGATGACCCTTGGAGACACTTGGAACAACGTGTGGAGTCATTCTGGAGCGCTTGTTTTGACGAAAAAAAATTGTTTTGGCGAAAAAAGGTGAAATTTCAAACGGCCATAACTTTTGAACCAGAAGAGCTAGAGACTTAATTTTTTCACCGTTGGAAAGGAAATTAAAAGTTGCACAATGCAAATTTTCTTGGATTTTTGATCAGAGCAACGCGGGATACAGTAAATGGCCTCTAAAGTGAAGGTTTTCTATAAACTAAAACAAACATTAAAATGTTGGTAAAACATGCCAAATGGTGATCCTAAGTACATTGGAGCTTGCAATAGCATCTGAAGTCATTCTGGAGTGCTTGGATGACCCTTGGAGACTCTTGGAACAACGTCTGAAGTCATTCTGGAGTGCTTGGATGACCCTTGGAGACACTTGGAACAACGTGTGGAGTCATTCTGGAGCGCTTGTTTTGACGAAAAAAAATTGTTTTGGCGAAAAAAGGTGAAATTTCAAACGGCCATAACTTTTGAACCAGAAGAGCTAGAGACTTAATTTTTTCACCGTTGGAAAGGAAATTAAAAGTTGCACAATGCAAATTTTCTTGGATTTTTGATCAGAGCAACGCGGGATACAGTAAATGGCCTCTAAAGTGAAGGTTTTCTATAAACTAAAACAAACATTAAAATGTTGGTAAAACATGCCAAATGGTGATCCTAAGTACATTGGAGCTTGCAATAGCATCTGAAGTCATTCTGGAGTGCTTGGATGACCCTTGGAGACTCTTGGAACAACGTCTGAAGTCATTCTGGAGTGCTTGGATGACCCTTGGAGACACTTGGAACAACGTGTGGAGTCATTCTGGAGCGCTTGTTTTGACGAAAAAAAATTGTTTTGGCGAAAAAAGGTGAAATTTCAAACGGCCATAACTTTTGAACCAGAAGAGCTAGAGACTTAATTTTTTCACCGTTGGAAAGGAAATTAAAAGTTGCACAATGCAAATTTTCTTGGATTTTTGATCAGAGCAACGCGGGATACAGTAAATGGCCTCTAAAGTGAAGGTTTTCTATAAACTAAAACAAACATTAAAATGTTGGTAAAACATGCCAAATGGTGATCCTAAGTACATTGGAGCTTGCAATAGCATCTGAAGTCATTCTGGAGTGCTTGGATGACCCTTGGAGACTCTTGGAACAACGTCTGAAGTCATTCTGGAGTGCTTGGATGACCCTTGGAGACACTTGGAACAACGTGTGGAGTCATTCTGGAGCGCTTGTTTTGACGAAAAAAAATTGTTTTGGCGAAAAAAGGTGAAATTTCAAACGGCCATAACTTTTGAACCAGAAGAGCTAGAGACTTAATTTTTTCACCGTTGGAAAGGAAATTAAAAGTTGCACAATGCAAATTTTCTTGGATTTTTGATCAGAGCAACGCGGGATACAGTAAATGGCCTCTAAAGTGAAGGTTTTCTATAAACTAAAACAAACATTAAAATGTTGGTAAAACATGCCAAATGGTGATCCTAAGTACATTGGAGCTTGCAATAGCATCTGAAGTCATTCTGGAGTGCTTGGATGACCCTTGGAGACTCTTGGAACAACGTCTGAAGTCATTCTGGAGTGCTTGGATGACCCTTGGAGACACTTGGAACAACGTGTGGAGTCATTCTGGAGCGCTTGTTTTGACGAAAAAAAATTGTTTTGGCGAAAAAAGGTGAAATTTCAAACGGCCATAACTTTTGAACCAGAAGAGCTAGAGACTTAATTTTTTCACCGTTGGAAAGGAAATTAAAAGTTGCACAATGCAAATTTTCTTGGATTTTTGATCAGAGCAACGCGGGATACAGTAAATGGCCTCTAAAGTGAAGGTTTTCTATAAACTAAAACAAACATTAAAATGTTGGTAAAACATGCCAAATGGTGATCCTAAGTACATTGGAGCTTGCAATAGCATCTGAAGTCATTCTGGAGTGCTTGGATGACCCTTGGAGACTCTTGGAACAACGTCTGAAGTCATTCTGGAGTGCTTGGATGACCCTTGGAGACACTTGGAACAACGTGTGGAGTCATTCTGGAGCGCTTGTTTTGACGAAAAAAAATTGTTTTGGCGAAAAAAGGTGAAATTTCAAACGGCCATAACTTTTGAACCAGAAGAGCTAGAGACTTAATTTTTTCACCGTTGGAAAGGAAATTAAAAGTTGCACAATGCAAATTTTCTTGGATTTTTGATCAGAGCAACGCGGGATACAGTAAATGGCCTCTAAAGTGAAGGTTTTCTATAAACTAAAACAAACATTAAAATGTTGGTAAAACATGCCAAATGGTGATCCTAAGTACATTGGAGCTTGCAATAGCATCTGAAGTCATTCTGGAGTGCTTGGATGACCCTTGGAGACTCTTGGAACAACGTCTGAAGTCATTCTGGAGTGCTTGGATGACCCTTGGAGACACTTGGAACAACGTGTGGAGTCATTCTGGAGCGCTTGTTTTGACGAAAAAAATTGTTTTGGCGAAAAAAGGTGAAATTTCAAACGGCCATAACTTTTGAACCAGAAGAGCTAGAGACTTAATTTTTTCACCGTTGGAAAGGAAATTAAAAGTTGCACAATGCAAATTTTCTTGGATTTTTGATCAGAGCAACGCGGGATACAGTAAATGGCCTCTAAAGTGAAGGTTTTCTATAAACTAAAACAAACATTAAAATGTTGGTAAAACATGCCAAATGGTGATCCTAAGTACATTGGAGCTTGCAATAGCATCTGAAGTCATTCTGGAGTGCTTGGATGACCCTTGGAGACTCTTGGAACAACGTCTGAAGTCATTCTGGAGTGCTTGGATGACCCTTGGAGACACTTGGAACAACGTGTGGAGTCATTCTGGAGCGCTTGTTTTGACGAAAAAAATTGTTTTGGCGAAAAAAGGTGAAATTTCAAACGGCCATAACTTTTGAACCAGAAGAGCTAGAGACTTAATTTTTTCACCGTTGGAAAGGAAATTAAAAGTTGCACAATGCAAATTTTCTTGGATTTTTGATCAGAGCAACGCGGGATACAGTAAATGGCCTCTAAAGTGAAGGTTTTCTATAAACTAAAACAAACATTAAAATGTTGGTAAAACATGCCAAATGGTGATCCTAAGTACATTGGAGCTTGCAATAGCATCTGAAGTCATTCTGGAGTGCTTGGATGACCCTTGGAGACTCTTGGAACAACGTCTGAAGTCATTCTGGAGTGCTTGGATGACCCTTGGAGACACTTGGAACAACGTGTGGAGTCATTCTGGAGCGCTTGTTTTGACGAAAAAAAATTGTTTTGGCGAAAAAAGGTGAAATTTCAAACGGCCATAACTTTTGAACCAGAAGAGCTAGAGACTTAATTTTTTCACCGTTGGAAAGGAAATTAAAAGTTGCACAATGCAAATTTTCTTGGATTTTTGATCAGAGCAACGCGGGATACAGTAAATGGCCTCTAAAGTGAAGGTTTTCTATAAACTAAAACAAACATTAAAATGTTGGTAAAACATGCCAAATGGTGATCCTAAGTACATTGGAGCTTGCAATAGCATCTGAAGTCATTCTGGAGTGCTTGGATGACCCTTGGAGACTCTTGGAACAACGTCTGAAGTCATTCTGGAGTGCTTGGATGACCCTTGGAGACACTTGGAACAACGTGTGGAGTCATTCTGGAGCGCTTGTTTTGACGAAAAAAAATTGTTTTGGCGAAAAAAGGTGAAATTTCAAACGGCCATAACTTTTGAACCAGAAGAGCTAGAGACTTAATTTTTTCACCGTTGGAAAGGAAATTAAAAGTTGCACAATGCAAATTTTCTTGGATTTTTGATCAGAGCAACGCGGGATACAGTAAATGGCCTCTAAAGTGAAGGTTTTCTATAAACTAAAACAAACATTAAAATGTTGGTAAAACATGCCAAATGGTGATCCTAAGTACATTGGAGCTTGCAATAGCATCTGAAGTCATTCTGGAGTGCTTGGATGACCCTTGGAGACTCTTGGAACAACGTCTGAAGTCATTCTGGAGTGCTTGGATGACCCTTGGAGACACTTGGAACAACGTGTGGAGTCATTCTGGAGCGCTTGTTTTGACGAAAAAAAATTGTTTTGGCGAAAAAAGGTGAAATTTCAAACGGCCATAACTTTTGAACCAGAAGAGCTAGAGACTTAATTTTTTCACCGTTGGAAAGGAAATTAAAAGTTGCACAATGCAAATTTTCTTGGATTTTTGATCAGAGCAACGCGGGATACAGTAAATGGCCTCTAAAGTGAAGGTTTTCTATAAACTAAAACAAACATTAAAATGTTGGTAAAACATGCCAAATGGTGATCCTAAGTACATTGGAGCTTGCAATAGCATCTGAAGTCATTCTGGAGTGCTTGGATGACCCTTGGAGACTCTTGGAACAACGTCTGAAGTCATTCTGGAGTGCTTGGATGACCCTTGGAGACACTTGGAACAACGTGTGGAGTCATTCTGGAGCGCTTGTTTTGACGAAAAAAAATTGTTTTGGCGAAAAAAGGTGAAATTTCAAACGGCCATAACTTTTGAACCAGAAGAGCTAGAGACTTAATTTTTTCACCGTTGGAAAGGAAATTAAAAGTTGCACAATGCAAATTTTCTTGGATTTTTGATCAGAGCAACGCGGGATACAGTAAATGGCCTCTAAAGTGAAGGTTTTCTATAAACTAAAACAAACATTAAAATGTTGGTAAAACATGCCAAATGGTGATCCTAAGTACATTGGAGCTTGCAATAGCATCTGAAGTCATTCTGGAGTGCTTGGATGACCCTTGGAGACTCTTGGAACAACGTCTGAAGTCATTCTGGAGTGCTTGGATGACCCTTGGAGACACTTGGAACAACGTGTGGAGTCATTCTGGAGCGCTTGTTTTGACGAAAAAAAATTGTTTTGGCGAAAAAAGGTGAAATTTCAAACGGCCATAACTTTTGAACCAGAAGAGCTAGAGACTTAATTTTTTCACCGTTGGAAAGGAAATTAAAAGTTGCACAATGCAAATTTTCTTGGATTTTTGATCAGAGCAACGCGGGATACAGTAAATGGCCTCTAAAGTGAAGGTTTTCTATAAACTAAAACAAACATTAAAATGTTGGTAAAACATGCCAAATGGTGATCCTAAGTACATTGGAGCTTGCAATAGCATCTGAAGTCATTCTGGAGTGCTTGGATGACCCTTGGAGACTCTTGGAACAACGTCTGAAGTCATTCTGGAGTGCTTGGATGACCCTTGGAGACACTTGGAACAACGTGTGGAGTCATTCTGGAGCGCTTGTTTTGACGAAAAAAATTGTTTTGGCGAAAAAAGGTGAAATTTCAAACGGCCATAACTTTTGAACCAGAAGAGCTAGAGACTTAATTTTTTCACCGTTGGAAAGGAAATTAAAAGTTGCACAATGCAAATTTTCTTGGATTTTTGATCAGAGCAACGCGGGATACAGTAAATGGCCTCTAAAGTGAAGGTTTTCTATAAACTAAAACAAACATTAAAATGTTGGTAAAACATGCCAAATGGTGATCCTAAGTACATTGGAGCTTGCAATAGCATCTGAAGTCATTCTGGAGTGCTTGGATGACCCTTGGAGACTCTTGGAACAACGTCTGAAGTCATTCTGGAGTGCTTGGATGACCCTTGGAGACACTTGGAACAACGTGTGGAGTCATTCTGGAGCGCTTGTTTTGACGAAAAAAAATTGTTTTGGCGAAAAAAGGTGAAATTTCAAACGGCCATAACTTTTGAACCAGAAGAGCTAGAGACTTAATTTTTTCACCGTTGGAAAGGAAATTAAAAGTTGCACAATGCAAATTTTCTTGGATTTTTGATCAGAGCAACGCGGGATACAGTAAATGGCCTCTAAAGTGAAGGTTTTCTATAAACTAAAACAAACATTAAAATGTTGGTAAAACATGCCAAATGGTGATCCTAAGTACATTGGAGCTTGCAATAGCATCTGAAGTCATTCTGGAGTGCTTGGATGACCCTTGGAGACTCTTGGAACAACGTCTGAAGTCATTCTGGAGTGCTTGGATGACCCTTGGAGACACTTGGAACAACGTGTGGAGTCATTCTGGAGCGCTTGTTTTGACGAAAAAAAATTGTTTTGGCGAAAAAAGGTGAAATTTCAAACGGCCATAACTTTTGAACCAGAAGAGCTAGAGACTTAATTTTTTCACCGTTGGAAAGGAAATTAAAAGTTGCACAATGCAAATTTTCTTGGATTTTTGATCAGAGCAACGCGGGATACAGTAAATGGCCTCTAAAGTGAAGGTTTTCTATAAACTAAAACAAACATTAAAATGTTGGTAAAACATGCCAAATGGTGATCCTAAGTACATTGGAGCTTGCAATAGCATCTGAAGTCATTCTGGAGTGCTTGGATGACCCTTGGAGACTCTTGGAACAACGTCTGAAGTCATTCTGGAGTGCTTGGATGACCCTTGGAGACACTTGGAACAACGTGTGGAGTCATTCTGGAGCGCTTGTTTTGACGAAAAAAAATTGTTTTGGCGAAAAAAGGTGAAATTTCAAACGGCCATAACTTTTGAACCAGAAGAGCTAGAGACTTAATTTTTTCACCGTTGGAAAGGAAATTAAAAGTTGCACAATGCAAATTTTCTTGGATTTTTGATCAGAGCAACGCGGGATACAGTAAATGGCCTCTAAAGTGAAGGTTTTCTATAAACTAAAACAAACATTAAAATGTTGGTAAAACATGCCAAATGGTGATCCTAAGTACATTGGAGCTTGCAATAGCATCTGAAGTCATTCTGGAGTGCTTGGATGACCCTTGGAGACTCTTGGAACAACGTCTGAAGTCATTCTGGAGTGCTTGGATGACCCTTGGAGACACTTGGAACAACGTGTGGAGTCATTCTGGAGCGCTTGTTTTGACGAAAAAAAATTGTTTTGGCGAAAAAAGGTGAAATTTCAAACGGCCATAACTTTTGAACCAGAAGAGCTAGAGACTTAATTTTTTCACCGTTGGAAAGGAAATTAAAAGTTGCACAATGCAAATTTTCTTGGATTTTTGATCAGAGCAACGCGGGATACAGTAAATGGCCTCTAAAGTGAAGGTTTTCTATAAACTAAAACAAACATTAAAATGTTGGTAAAACATGCCAAATGGTGATCCTAAGTACATTGGAGCTTGCAATAGCATCTGAAGTCATTCTGGAGTGCTTGGATGACCCTTGGAGACTCTTGGAACAACGTCTGAAGTCATTCTGGAGTGCTTGGATGACCCTTGGAGACACTTGGAACAACGTGTGGAGTCATTCTGGAGCGCTTGTTTTGACGAAAAAAAATTGTTTTGGCGAAAAAAGGTGAAATTTCAAACGGCCATAACTTTTGAACCAGAAGAGCTAGAGACTTAATTTTTTCACCGTTGGAAAGGAAATTAAAAGTTGCACAATGCAAATTTTCTTGGATTTTTGATCAGAGCAACGCGGGATACAGTAAATGGCCTCTAAAGTGAAGGTTTTCTATAAACTAAAACAAACATTAAAATGTTGGTAAAACATGCCAAATGGTGATCCTAAGTACATTGGAGCTTGCAATAGCATCTGAAGTCATTCTGGAGTGCTTGGATGACCCTTGGAGACTCTTGGAACAACGTCTGAAGTCATTCTGGAGTGCTTGGATGACCCTTGGAGACACTTGGAACAACGTGTGGAGTCATTCTGGAGCGCTTGTTTTGACGAAAAAAAATTGTTTTGGCGAAAAAAGGTGAAATTTCAAACGGCCATAACTTTTGAACCAGAAGAGCTAGAGACTTAATTTTTTCACCGTTGGAAAGGAAATTAAAAGTTGCACAATGCAAATTTTCTTGGATTTTTGATCAGAGCAACGCGGGATACAGTAAATGGCCTCTAAAGTGAAGGTTTTCTATAAACTAAAACAAACATTAAAATGTTGGTAAAACATGCCAAATGGTGATCCTAAGTACATTGGAGCTTGCAATAGCATCTGAAGTCATTCTGGAGTGCTTGGATGACCCTTGGAGACTCTTGGAACAACGTCTGAAGTCATTCTGGAGTGCTTGGATGACCCTTGGAGACACTTGGAACAACGTGTGGAGTCATTCTGGAGCGCTTGTTTTGACGAAAAAAAATTGTTTTGGCGAAAAAAGGTGAAATTTCAAACGGCCATAACTTTTGAACCAGAAGAGCTAGAGACTTAATTTTTTCACCGTTGGAAAGGAAATTAAAAGTTGCACAATGCAAATTTTCTTGGATTTTTGATCAGAGCAACGCGGGATACAGTAAATGGCCTCTAAAGTGAAGGTTTTCTATAAACTAAAACAAACATTAAAATGTTGGTAAAACATGCCAAATGGTGATCCTAAGTACATTGGAGCTTGCAATAGCATCTGAAGTCATTCTGGAGTGCTTGGATGACCCTTGGAGACTCTTGGAACAACGTCTGAAGTCATTCTGGAGTGCTTGGATGACCCTTGGAGACACTTGGAACAACGTGTGGAGTCATTCTGGAGCGCTTGTTTTGACGAAAAAAAATTGTTTTGGCGAAAAAAGGTGAAATTTCAAACGGCCATAACTTTTGAACCAGAAGAGCTAGAGACTTAATTTTTTCACCGTTGGAAAGGAAATTAAAAGTTGCACAATGCAAATTTTCTTGGATTTTTGATCAGAGCAACGCGGGATACAGTAAATGGCCTCTAAAGTGAAGGTTTTCTATAAACTAAAACAAACATTAAAATGTTGGTAAAACATGCCAAATGGTGATCCTAAGTACATTGGAGCTTGCAATAGCATCTGAAGTCATTCTGGAGTGCTTGGATGACCCTTGGAGACTCTTGGAACAACGTCTGAAGTCATTCTGGAGTGCTTGGATGACCCTTGGAGACACTTGGAACAACGTGTGGAGTCATTCTGGAGCGCTTGTTTTGACGAAAAAAAATTGTTTTGGCGAAAAAAGGTGAAATTTCAAACGGCCATAACTTTTGAACCAGAAGAGCTAGAGACTTAATTTTTTCACCGTTGGAAAGGAAATTAAAAGTTGCACAATGCAAATTTTCTTGGATTTTTGATCAGAGCAACGCGGGATACAGTAAATGGCCTCTAAAGTGAAGGTTTTCTATAAACTAAAACAAACATTAAAATGTTGGTAAAACATGCCAAATGGTGATCCTAAGTACATTGGAGCTTGCAATAGCATCTGAAGTCATTCTGGAGTGCTTGGATGACCCTTGGAGACTCTTGGAACAACGTCTGAAGTCATTCTGGAGTGCTTGGATGACCCTTGGAGACACTTGGAACAACGTGTGGAGTCATTCTGGAGCGCTTGTTTTGACGAAAAAAAATTGTTTTGGCGAAAAAAGGTGAAATTTCAAACGGCCATAACTTTTGAACCAGAAGAGCTAGAGACTTAATTTTTTCACCGTTGGAAAGGAAATTAAAAGTTGCACAATGCAAATTTTCTTGGATTTTTGATCAGAGCAACGCGGGATACAGTAAATGGCCTCTAAAGTGAAGGTTTTCTATAAACTAAAACAAACATTAAAATGTTGGTAAAACATGCCAAATGGTGATCCTAAGTACATTGGAGCTTGCAATAGCATCTGAAGTCATTCTGGAGTGCTTGGATGACCCTTGGAGACTCTTGGAACAACGTCTGAAGTCATTCTGGAGTGCTTGGATGACCCTTGGAGACACTTGGAACAACGTGTGGAGTCATTCTGGAGCGCTTGTTTTGACGAAAAAAAATTGTTTTGGCGAAAAAAGGTGAAATTTCAAACGGCCATAACTTTTGAACCAGAAGAGCTAGAGACTTAATTTTTTCACCGTTGGAAAGGAAATTAAAAGTTGCACAATGCAAATTTTCTTGGATTTTTGATCAGAGCAACGCGGGATACAGTAAATGGCCTCTAAAGTGAAGGTTTTCTATAAACTAAAACAAACATTAAAATGTTGGTAAAACATGCCAAATGGTGATCCTAAGTACATTGGAGCTTGCAATAGCATCTGAAGTCATTCTGGAGTGCTTGGATGACCCTTGGAGACTCTTGGAACAACGTCTGAAGTCATTCTGGAGTGCTTGGATGACCCTTGGAGACACTTGGAACAACGTGTGGAGTCATTCTGGAGCGCTTGTTTTGACGAAAAAAAATTGTTTTGGCGAAAAAAGGTGAAATTTCAAACGGCCATAACTTTTGAACCAGAAGAGCTAGAGACTTAATTTTTTCACCGTTGGAAAGGAAATTAAAAGTTGCACAATGCAAATTTTCTTGGATTTTTGATCAGAGCAACGCGGGATACAGTAAATGGCCTCTAAAGTGAAGGTTTTCTATAAACTAAAACAAACATTAAAATGTTGGTAAAACATGCCAAATGGTGATCCTAAGTACATTGGAGCTTGCAATAGCATCTGAAGTCATTCTGGAGTGCTTGGATGACCCTTGGAGACTCTTGGAACAACGTCTGAAGTCATTCTGGAGTGCTTGGATGACCCTTGGAGACACTTGGAACAACGTGTGGAGTCATTCTGGAGCGCTTGTTTTGACGAAAAAAAATTGTTTTGGCGAAAAAAGGTGAAATTTCAAACGGCCATAACTTTTGAACCAGAAGAGCTAGAGACTTAATTTTTTCACCGTTGGAAAGGAAATTAAAAGTTGCACAATGCAAATTTTCTTGGATTTTTGATCAGAGCAACGCGGGATACAGTAAATGGCCTCTAAAGTGAAGGTTTTCTATAAACTAAAACAAACATTAAAATGTTGGTAAAACATGCCAAATGGTGATCCTAAGTACATTGGAGCTTGCAATAGCATCTGAAGTCATTCTGGAGTGCTTGGATGACCCTTGGAGACTCTTGGAACAACGTCTGAAGTCATTCTGGAGTGCTTGGATGACCCTTGGAGACACTTGGAACAACGTGTGGAGTCATTCTGGAGCGCTTGTTTTGACGAAAAAAAATTGTTTTGGCGAAAAAAGGTGAAATTTCAAACGGCCATAACTTTTGAACCAGAAGAGCTAGAGACTTAATTTTTTCACCGTTGGAAAGGAAATTAAAAGTTGCACAATGCAAATTTTCTTGGATTTTTGATCAGAGCAACGCGGGATACAGTAAATGGCCTCTAAAGTGAAGGTTTTCTATAAACTAAAACAAACATTAAAATGTTGGTAAAACATGCCAAATGGTGATCCTAAGTACATTGGAGCTTGCAATAGCATCTGAAGTCATTCTGGAGTGCTTGGATGACCCTTGGAGACTCTTGGAACAACGTCTGAAGTCATTCTGGAGTGCTTGGATGACCCTTGGAGACACTTGGAACAACGTGTGGAGTCATTCTGGAGCGCTTGTTTTGACGAAAAAAATTGTTTTGGCGAAAAAAGGTGAAATTTCAAACGGCCATAACTTTTGAACCAGAAGAGCTAGAGACTTAATTTTTTCACCGTTGGAAAGGAAATTAAAAGTTGCACAATGCAAATTTTCTTGGATTTTTGATCAGAGCAACGCGGGATACAGTAAATGGCCTCTAAAGTGAAGGTTTTCTATAAACTAAAACAAACATTAAAATGTTGGTAAAACATGCCAAATGGTGATCCTAAGTACATTGGAGCTTGCAATAGCATCTGAAGTCATTCTGGAGTGCTTGGATGACCCTTGGAGACTCTTGGAACAACGTCTGAAGTCATTCTGGAGTGCTTGGATGACCCTTGGAGACACTTGGAACAACGTGTGGAGTCATTCTGGAGCGCTTGTTTTGACGAAAAAAAATTGTTTTGGCGAAAAAAGGTGAAATTTCAAACGGCCATAACTTTTGAACCAGAAGAGCTAGAGACTTAATTTTTTCACCGTTGGAAAGGAAATTAAAAGTTGCACAATGCAAATTTTCTTGGATTTTTGATCAGAGCAACGCGGGATACAGTAAATGGCCTCTAAAGTGAAGGTTTTCTATAAACTAAAACAAACATTAAAATGTTGGTAAAACATGCCAAATGGTGATCCTAAGTACATTGGAGCTTGCAATAGCATCTGAAGTCATTCTGGAGTGCTTGGATGACCCTTGGAGACTCTTGGAACAACGTCTGAAGTCATTCTGGAGTGCTTGGATGACCCTTGGAGACACTTGGAACAACGTGTGGAGTCATTCTGGAGCGCTTGTTTTGACGAAAAAAAATTGTTTTGGCGAAAAAAGGTGAAATTTCAAACGGCCATAACTTTTGAACCAGAAGAGCTAGAGACTTAATTTTTTCACCGTTGGAAAGGAAATTAAAAGTTGCACAATGCAAATTTTCTTGGATTTTTGATCAGAGCAACGCGGGATACAGTAAATGGCCTCTAAAGTGAAGGTTTTCTATAAACTAAAACAAACATTAAAATGTTGGTAAAACATGCCAAATGGTGATCCTAAGTACATTGGAGCTTGCAATAGCATCTGAAGTCATTCTGGAGTGCTTGGATGACCCTTGGAGACTCTTGGAACAACGTCTGAAGTCATTCTGGAGTGCTTGGATGACCCTTGGAGACACTTGGAACAACGTGTGGAGTCATTCTGGAGCGCTTGTTTTGACGAAAAAAAATTGTTTTGGCGAAAAAAGGTGAAATTTCAAACGGCCATAACTTTTGAACCAGAAGAGCTAGAGACTTAATTTTTTCACCGTTGGAAAGGAAATTAAAAGTTGCACAATGCAAATTTTCTTGGATTTTTGATCAGAGCAACGCGGGATACAGTAAATGGCCTCTAAAGTGAAGGTTTTCTATAAACTAAAACAAACATTAAAATGTTGGTAAAACATGCCAAATGGTGATCCTAAGTACATTGGAGCTTGCAATAGCATCTGAAGTCATTCTGGAGTGCTTGGATGACCCTTGGAGACTCTTGGAACAACGTCTGAAGTCATTCTGGAGTGCTTGGATGACCCTTGGAGACACTTGGAACAACGTGTGGAGTCATTCTGGAGCGCTTGTTTTGACGAAAAAAAATTGTTTTGGCGAAAAAAGGTGAAATTTCAAACGGCCATAACTTTTGAACCAGAAGAGCTAGAGACTTAATTTTTTCACCGTTGGAAAGGAAATTAAAAGTTGCACAATGCAAATTTTCTTGGATTTTTGATCAGAGCAACGCGGGATACAGTAAATGGCCTCTAAAGTGAAGGTTTTCTATAAACTAAAACAAACATTAAAATGTTGGTAAAACATGCCAAATGGTGATCCTAAGTACATTGGAGCTTGCAATAGCATCTGAAGTCATTCTGGAGTGCTTGGATGACCCTTGGAGACTCTTGGAACAACGTCTGAAGTCATTCTGGAGTGCTTGGATGACCCTTGGAGACACTTGGAACAACGTGTGGAGTCATTCTGGAGCGCTTGTTTTGACGAAAAAAAATTGTTTTGGCGAAAAAAGGTGAAATTTCAAACGGCCATAACTTTTGAACCAGAAGAGCTAGAGACTTAATTTTTTCACCGTTGGAAAGGAAATTAAAAGTTGCACAATGCAAATTTTCTTGGATTTTTGATCAGAGCAACGCGGGATACAGTAAATGGCCTCTAAAGTGAAGGTTTTCTATAAACTAAAACAAACATTAAAATGTTGGTAAAACATGCCAAATGGTGATCCTAAGTACATTGGAGCTTGCAATAGCATCTGAAGTCATTCTGGAGTGCTTGGATGACCCTTGGAGACTCTTGGAACAACGTCTGAAGTCATTCTGGAGTGCTTGGATGACCCTTGGAGACACTTGGAACAACGTGTGGAGTCATTCTGGAGCGCTTGTTTTGACGAAAAAAAATTGTTTTGGCGAAAAAAGGTGAAATTTCAAACGGCCATAACTTTTGAACCAGAAGAGCTAGAGACTTAATTTTTTCACCGTTGGAAAGGAAATTAAAAGTTGCACAATGCAAATTTTCTTGGATTTTTGATCAGAGCAACGCGGGATACAGTAAATGGCCTCTAAAGTGAAGGTTTTCTATAAACTAAAACAAACATTAAAATGTTGGTAAAACATGCCAAATGGTGATCCTAAGTACATTGGAGCTTGCAATAGCATCTGAAGTCATTCTGGAGTGCTTGGATGACCCTTGGAGACTCTTGGAACAACGTCTGAAGTCATTCTGGAGTGCTTGGATGACCCTTGGAGACACTTGGAACAACGTGTGGAGTCATTCTGGAGCGCTTGTTTTGACGAAAAAAAATTGTTTTGGCGAAAAAAGGTGAAATTTCAAACGGCCATAACTTTTGAACCAGAAGAGCTAGAGACTTAATTTTTTCACCGTTGGAAAGGAAATTAAAAGTTGCACAATGCAAATTTTCTTGGATTTTTGATCAGAGCAACGCGGGATACAGTAAATGGCCTCTAAAGTGAAGGTTTTCTATAAACTAAAACAAACATTAAAATGTTGGTAAAACATGCCAAATGGTGATCCTAAGTACATTGGAGCTTGCAATAGCATCTGAAGTCATTCTGGAGTGCTTGGATGACCCTTGGAGACTCTTGGAACAACGTCTGAAGTCATTCTGGAGTGCTTGGATGACCCTTGGAGACACTTGGAACAACGTGTGGAGTCATTCTGGAGCGCTTGTTTTGACGAAAAAAAATTGTTTTGGCGAAAAAAGGTGAAATTTCAAACGGCCATAACTTTTGAACCAGAAGAGCTAGAGACTTAATTTTTTCACCGTTGGAAAGGAAATTAAAAGTTGCACAATGCAAATTTTCTTGGATTTTTGATCAGAGCAACGCGGGATACAGTAAATGGCCTCTAAAGTGAAGGTTTTCTATAAACTAAAACAAACATTAAAATGTTGGTAAAACATGCCAAATGGTGATCCTAAGTACATTGGAGCTTGCAATAGCATCTGAAGTCATTCTGGAGTGCTTGGATGACCCTTGGAGACTCTTGGAACAACGTCTGAAGTCATTCTGGAGTGCTTGGATGACCCTTGGAGACACTTGGAACAACGTGTGGAGTCATTCTGGAGCGCTTGTTTTGACGAAAAAAAATTGTTTTGGCGAAAAAAGGTGAAATTTCAAACGGCCATAACTTTTGAACCAGAAGAGCTAGAGACTTAATTTTTTCACCGTTGGAAAGGAAATTAAAAGTTGCACAATGCAAATTTTCTTGGATTTTTGATCAGAGCAACGCGGGATACAGTAAATGGCCTCTAAAGTGAAGGTTTTCTATAAACTAAAACAAACATTAAAATGTTGGTAAAACATGCCAAATGGTGATCCTAAGTACATTGGAGCTTGCAATAGCATCTGAAGTCATTCTGGAGTGCTTGGATGACCCTTGGAGACTCTTGGAACAACGTCTGAAGTCATTCTGGAGTGCTTGGATGACCCTTGGAGACACTTGGAACAACGTGTGGAGTCATTCTGGAGCGCTTGTTTTGACGAAAAAAATTGTTTTGGCGAAAAAAGGTGAAATTTCAAACGGCCATAACTTTTGAACCAGAAGAGCTAGAGACTTAATTTTTTCACCGTTGGAAAGGAAATTAAAAGTTGCACAATGCAAATTTTCTTGGATTTTTGATCAGAGCAACGCGGGATACAGTAAATGGCCTCTAAAGTGAAGGTTTTCTATAAACTAAAACAAACATTAAAATGTTGGTAAAACATGCCAAATGGTGATCCTAAGTACATTGGAGCTTGCAATAGCATCTGAAGTCATTCTGGAGTGCTTGGATGACCCTTGGAGACTCTTGGAACAACGTCTGAAGTCATTCTGGAGTGCTTGGATGACCCTTGGAGACACTTGGAACAACGTGTGGAGTCATTCTGGAGCGCTTGTTTTGACGAAAAAAAATTGTTTTGGCGAAAAAAGGTGAAATTTCAAACGGCCATAACTTTTGAACCAGAAGAGCTAGAGACTTAATTTTTTCACCGTTGGAAAGGAAATTAAAAGTTGCACAATGCAAATTTTCTTGGATTTTTGATCAGAGCAACGCGGGATACAGTAAATGGCCTCTAAAGTGAAGGTTTTCTATAAACTAAAACAAACATTAAAATGTTGGTAAAACATGCCAAATGGTGATCCTAAGTACATTGGAGCTTGCAATAGCATCTGAAGTCATTCTGGAGTGCTTGGATGACCCTTGGAGACTCTTGGAACAACGTCTGAAGTCATTCTGGAGTGCTTGGATGACCCTTGGAGACACTTGGAACAACGTGTGGAGTCATTCTGGAGCGCTTGTTTTGACGAAAAAAAATTGTTTTGGCGAAAAAAGGTGAAATTTCAAACGGCCATAACTTTTGAACCAGAAGAGCTAGAGACTTAATTTTTTCACCGTTGGAAAGGAAATTAAAAGTTGCACAATGCAAATTTTCTTGGATTTTTGATCAGAGCAACGCGGGATACAGTAAATGGCCTCTAAAGTGAAGGTTTTCTATAAACTAAAACAAACATTAAAATGTTGGTAAAACATGCCAAATGGTGATCCTAAGTACATTGGAGCTTGCAATAGCATCTGAAGTCATTCTGGAGTGCTTGGATGACCCTTGGAGACTCTTGGAACAACGTCTGAAGTCATTCTGGAGTGCTTGGATGACCCTTGGAGACACTTGGAACAACGTGTGGAGTCATTCTGGAGCGCTTGTTTTGACGAAAAAAAATTGTTTTGGCGAAAAAAGGTGAAATTTCAAACGGCCATAACTTTTGAACCAGAAGAGCTAGAGACTTAATTTTTTCACCGTTGGAAAGGAAATTAAAAGTTGCACAATGCAAATTTTCTTGGATTTTTGATCAGAGCAACGCGGGATACAGTAAATGGCCTCTAAAGTGAAGGTTTTCTATAAACTAAAACAAACATTAAAATGTTGGTAAAACATGCCAAATGGTGATCCTAAGTACATTGGAGCTTGCAATAGCATCTGAAGTCATTCTGGAGTGCTTGGATGACCCTTGGAGACTCTTGGAACAACGTCTGAAGTCATTCTGGAGTGCTTGGATGACCCTTGGAGACACTTGGAACAACGTGTGGAGTCATTCTGGAGCGCTTGTTTTGACGAAAAAAAATTGTTTTGGCGAAAAAAGGTGAAATTTCAAACGGCCATAACTTTTGAACCAGAAGAGCTAGAGACTTAATTTTTTCACCGTTGGAAAGGAAATTAAAAGTTGCACAATGCAAATTTTCTTGGATTTTTGATCAGAGCAACGCGGGATACAGTAAATGGCCTCTAAAGTGAAGGTTTTCTATAAACTAAAACAAACATTAAAATGTTGGTAAAACATGCCAAATGGTGATCCTAAGTACATTGGAGCTTGCAATAGCATCTGAAGTCATTCTGGAGTGCTTGGATGACCCTTGGAGACTCTTGGAACAACGTCTGAAGTCATTCTGGAGTGCTTGGATGACCCTTGGAGACACTTGGAACAACGTGTGGAGTCATTCTGGAGCGCTTGTTTTGACGAAAAAAAATTGTTTTGGCGAAAAAAGGTGAAATTTCAAACGGCCATAACTTTTGAACCAGAAGAGCTAGAGACTTAATTTTTTCACCGTTGGAAAGGAAATTAAAAGTTGCACAATGCAAATTTTCTTGGATTTTTGATCAGAGCAACGCGGGATACAGTAAATGGCCTCTAAAGTGAAGGTTTTCTATAAACTAAAACAAACATTAAAATGTTGGTAAAACATGCCAAATGGTGATCCTAAGTACATTGGAGCTTGCAATAGCATCTGAAGTCATTCTGGAGTGCTTGGATGACCCTTGGAGACTCTTGGAACAACGTCTGAAGTCATTCTGGAGTGCTTGGATGACCCTTGGAGACACTTGGAACAACGTGTGGAGTCATTCTGGAGCGCTTGTTTTGACGAAAAAAAATTGTTTTGGCGAAAAAAGGTGAAATTTCAAACGGCCATAACTTTTGAACCAGAAGAGCTAGAGACTTAATTTTTTCACCGTTGGAAAGGAAATTAAAAGTTGCACAATGCAAATTTTCTTGGATTTTTGATCAGAGCAACGCGGGATACAGTAAATGGCCTCTAAAGTGAAGGTTTTCTATAAACTAAAACAAACATTAAAATGTTGGTAAAACATGCCAAATGGTGATCCTAAGTACATTGGAGCTTGCAATAGCATCTGAAGTCATTCTGGAGTGCTTGGATGACCCTTGGAGACTCTTGGAACAACGTCTGAAGTCATTCTGGAGTGCTTGGATGACCCTTGGAGACACTTGGAACAACGTGTGGAGTCATTCTGGAGCGCTTGTTTTGACGAAAAAAAATTGTTTTGGCGAAAAAAGGTGAAATTTCAAACGGCCATAACTTTTGAACCAGAAGAGCTAGAGACTTAATTTTTTCACCGTTGGAAAGGAAATTAAAAGTTGCACAATGCAAATTTTCTTGGATTTTTGATCAGAGCAACGCGGGATACAGTAAATGGCCTCTAAAGTGAAGGTTTTCTATAAACTAAAACAAACATTAAAATGTTGGTAAAACATGCCAAATGGTGATCCTAAGTACATTGGAGCTTGCAATAGCATCTGAAGTCATTCTGGAGTGCTTGGATGACCCTTGGAGACTCTTGGAACAACGTCTGAAGTCATTCTGGAGTGCTTGGATGACCCTTGGAGACACTTGGAACAACGTGTGGAGTCATTCTGGAGCGCTTGTTTTGACGAAAAAAAATTGTTTTGGCGAAAAAAGGTGAAATTTCAAACGGCCATAACTTTTGAACCAGAAGAGCTAGAGACTTAATTTTTTCACCGTTGGAAAGGAAATTAAAAGTTGCACAATGCAAATTTTCTTGGATTTTTGATCAGAGCAACGCGGGATACAGTAAATGGCCTCTAAAGTGAAGGTTTTCTATAAACTAAAACAAACATTAAAATGTTGGTAAAACATGCCAAATGGTGATCCTAAGTACATTGGAGCTTGCAATAGCATCTGAAGTCATTCTGGAGTGCTTGGATGACCCTTGGAGACTCTTGGAACAACGTCTGAAGTCATTCTGGAGTGCTTGGATGACCCTTGGAGACACTTGGAACAACGTGTGGAGTCATTCTGGAGCGCTTGTTTTGACGAAAAAAAATTGTTTTGGCGAAAAAAGGTGAAATTTCAAACGGCCATAACTTTTGAACCAGAAGAGCTAGAGACTTAATTTTTTCACCGTTGGAAAGGAAATTAAAAGTTGCACAATGCAAATTTTCTTGGATTTTTGATCAGAGCAACGCGGGATACAGTAAATGGCCTCTAAAGTGAAGGTTTTCTATAAACTAAAACAAACATTAAAATGTTGGTAAAACATGCCAAATGGTGATCCTAAGTACATTGGAGCTTGCAATAGCATCTGAAGTCATTCTGGAGTGCTTGGATGACCCTTGGAGACTCTTGGAACAACGTCTGAAGTCATTCTGGAGTGCTTGGATGACCCTTGGAGACACTTGGAACAACGTGTGGAGTCATTCTGGAGCGCTTGTTTTGACGAAAAAAAATTGTTTTGGCGAAAAAAGGTGAAATTTCAAACGGCCATAACTTTTGAACCAGAAGAGCTAGAGACTTAATTTTTTCACCGTTGGAAAGGAAATTAAAAGTTGCACAATGCAAATTTTCTTGGATTTTTGATCAGAGCAACGCGGGATACAGTAAATGGCCTCTAAAGTGAAGGTTTTCTATAAACTAAAACAAACATTAAAATGTTGGTAAAACATGCCAAATGGTGATCCTAAGTACATTGGAGCTTGCAATAGCATCTGAAGTCATTCTGGAGTGCTTGGATGACCCTTGGAGACTCTTGGAACAACGTCTGAAGTCATTCTGGAGTGCTTGGATGACCCTTGGAGACACTTGGAACAACGTGTGGAGTCATTCTGGAGCGCTTGTTTTGACGAAAAAAAATTGTTTTGGCGAAAAAAGGTGAAATTTCAAACGGCCATAACTTTTGAACCAGAAGAGCTAGAGACTTAATTTTTTCACCGTTGGAAAGGAAATTAAAAGTTGCACAATGCAAATTTTCTTGGATTTTTGATCAGAGCAACGCGGGATACAGTAAATGGCCTCTAAAGTGAAGGTTTTCTATAAACTAAAACAAACATTAAAATGTTGGTAAAACATGCCAAATGGTGATCCTAAGTACATTGGAGCTTGCAATAGCATCTGAAGTCATTCTGGAGTGCTTGGATGACCCTTGGAGACTCTTGGAACAACGTCTGAAGTCATTCTGGAGTGCTTGGATGACCCTTGGAGACACTTGGAACAACGTGTGGAGTCATTCTGGAGCGCTTGTTTTGACGAAAAAAAATTGTTTTGGCGAAAAAAGGTGAAATTTCAAACGGCCATAACTTTTGAACCAGAAGAGCTAGAGACTTAATTTTTTCACCGTTGGAAAGGAAATTAAAAGTTGCACAATGCAAATTTTCTTGGATTTTTGATCAGAGCAACGCGGGATACAGTAAATGGCCTCTAAAGTGAAGGTTTTCTATAAACTAAAACAAACATTAAAATGTTGGTAAAACATGCCAAATGGTGATCCTAAGTACATTGGAGCTTGCAATAGCATCTGAAGTCATTCTGGAGTGCTTGGATGACCCTTGGAGACTCTTGGAACAACGTCTGAAGTCATTCTGGAGTGCTTGGATGACCCTTGGAGACACTTGGAACAACGTGTGGAGTCATTCTGGAGCGCTTGTTTTGACGAAAAAAAATTGTTTTGGCGAAAAAAGGTGAAATTTCAAACGGCCATAACTTTTGAACCAGAAGAGCTAGAGACTTAATTTTTTCACCGTTGGAAAGGAAATTAAAAGTTGCACAATGCAAATTTTCTTGGATTTTTGATCAGAGCAACGCGGGATACAGTAAATGGCCTCTAAAGTGAAGGTTTTCTATAAACTAAAACAAACATTAAAATGTTGGTAAAACATGCCAAATGGTGATCCTAAGTACATTGGAGCTTGCAATAGCATCTGAAGTCATTCTGGAGTGCTTGGATGACCCTTGGAGACTCTTGGAACAACGTCTGAAGTCATTCTGGAGTGCTTGGATGACCCTTGGAGACACTTGGAACAACGTGTGGAGTCATTCTGGAGCGCTTGTTTTGACGAAAAAAAATTGTTTTGGCGAAAAAAGGTGAAATTTCAAACGGCCATAACTTTTGAACCAGAAGAGCTAGAGACTTAATTTTTTCACCGTTGGAAAGGAAATTAAAAGTTGCACAATGCAAATTTTCTTGGATTTTTGATCAGAGCAACGCGGGATACAGTAAATGGCCTCTAAAGTGAAGGTTTTCTATAAACTAAAACAAACATTAAAATGTTGGTAAAACATGCCAAATGGTGATCCTAAGTACATTGGAGCTTGCAATAGCATCTGAAGTCATTCTGGAGTGCTTGGATGACCCTTGGAGACTCTTGGAACAACGTCTGAAGTCATTCTGGAGTGCTTGGATGACCCTTGGAGACACTTGGAACAACGTGTGGAGTCATTCTGGAGCGCTTGTTTTGACGAAAAAAAATTGTTTTGGCGAAAAAAGGTGAAATTTCAAACGGCCATAACTTTTGAACCAGAAGAGCTAGAGACTTAATTTTTTCACCGTTGGAAAGGAAATTAAAAGTTGCACAATGCAAATTTTCTTGGATTTTTGATCAGAGCAACGCGGGATACAGTAAATGGCCTCTAAAGTGAAGGTTTTCTATAAACTAAAACAAACATTAAAATGTTGGTAAAACATGCCAAATGGTGATCCTAAGTACATTGGAGCTTGCAATAGCATCTGAAGTCATTCTGGAGTGCTTGGATGACCCTTGGAGACTCTTGGAACAACGTCTGAAGTCATTCTGGAGTGCTTGGATGACCCTTGGAGACACTTGGAACAACGTGTGGAGTCATTCTGGAGCGCTTGTTTTGACGAAAAAAAATTGTTTTGGCGAAAAAAGGTGAAATTTCAAACGGCCATAACTTTTGAACCAGAAGAGCTAGAGACTTAATTTTTTCACCGTTGGAAAGGAAATTAAAAGTTGCACAATGCAAATTTTCTTGGATTTTTGATCAGAGCAACGCGGGATACAGTAAATGGCCTCTAAAGTGAAGGTTTTCTATAAACTAAAACAAACATTAAAATGTTGGTAAAACATGCCAAATGGTGATCCTAAGTACATTGGAGCTTGCAATAGCATCTGAAGTCATTCTGGAGTGCTTGGATGACCCTTGGAGACTCTTGGAACAACGTCTGAAGTCATTCTGGAGTGCTTGGATGACCCTTGGAGACACTTGGAACAACGTGTGGAGTCATTCTGGAGCGCTTGTTTTGACGAAAAAAAATTGTTTTGGCGAAAAAAGGTGAAATTTCAAACGGCCATAACTTTTGAACCAGAAGAGCTAGAGACTTAATTTTTTCACCGTTGGAAAGGAAATTAAAAGTTGCACAATGCAAATTTTCTTGGATTTTTGATCAGAGCAACGCGGGATACAGTAAATGGCCTCTAAAGTGAAGGTTTTCTATAAACTAAAACAAACATTAAAATGTTGGTAAAACATGCCAAATGGTGATCCTAAGTACATTGGAGCTTGCAATAGCATCTGAAGTCATTCTGGAGTGCTTGGATGACCCTTGGAGACTCTTGGAACAACGTCTGAAGTCATTCTGGAGTGCTTGGATGACCCTTGGAGACACTTGGAACAACGTGTGGAGTCATTCTGGAGCGCTTGTTTTGACGAAAAAAAATTGTTTTGGCGAAAAAAGGTGAAATTTCAAACGGCCATAACTTTTGAACCAGAAGAGCTAGAGACTTAATTTTTTCACCGTTGGAAAGGAAATTAAAAGTTGCACAATGCAAATTTTCTTGGATTTTTGATCAGAGCAACGCGGGATACAGTAAATGGCCTCTAAAGTGAAGGTTTTCTATAAACTAAAACAAACATTAAAATGTTGGTAAAACATGCCAAATGGTGATCCTAAGTACATTGGAGCTTGCAATAGCATCTGAAGTCATTCTGGAGTGCTTGGATGACCCTTGGAGACTCTTGGAACAACGTCTGAAGTCATTCTGGAGTGCTTGGATGACCCTTGGAGACACTTGGAACAACGTGTGGAGTCATTCTGGAGCGCTTGTTTTGACGAAAAAAAATTGTTTTGGCGAAAAAAAGGTGAAATTTCAAACGGCCATAACTTTTGAACCAGAAGAGCTAGAGACTTAATTTTTTCACCGTTGGAAAGGAAATTAAAAGTTGCACAATGCAAATTTTCTTGGATTTTTGATCAGAGCAACGCGGGATACAGTAAATGGCCTCTAAAGTGAAGGTTTTCTATAAACTAAAACAAACATTAAAATGTTGGTAAAACATGCCAAATGGTGATCCTAAGTACATTGGAGCTTGCAATAGCATCTGAAGTCATTCTGGAGTGCTTGGATGACCCTTGGAGACTCTTGGAACAACGTCTGAAGTCATTCTGGAGTGCTTGGATGACCCTTGGAGACACTTGGAACAACGTGTGGAGTCATTCTGGAGCGCTTGTTTTGACGAAAAAAAATTGTTTTGGCGAAAAAAAGGTGAAATTTCAAACGGCCATAACTTTTGAACCAGAAGAGCTAGAGACTTAATTTTTTCACCGTTGGAAAGGAAATTAAAAGTTGCACAATGCAAATTTTCTTGGATTTTTGATCAGAGCAACGCGGGATACAGTAAATGGCCTCTAAAGTGAAGGTTTTCTATAAACTAAAACAAACATTAAAATGTTGGTAAAACATGCCAAATGGTGATCCTAAGTACATTGGAGCTTGCAATAGCATCTGAAGTCATTCTGGAGTGCTTGGATGACCCTTGGAGACTCTTGGAACAACGTCTGAAGTCATTCTGGAGTGCTTGGATGACCCTTGGAGACACTTGGAACAACGTGTGGAGTCATTCTGGAGCGCTTGTTTTGACGAAAAAAAATTGTTTTGGCGAAAAAAGGTGAAATTTCAAACGGCCATAACTTTTGAACCAGAAGAGCTAGAGACTTAATTTTTTCACCGTTGGAAAGGAAATTAAAAGTTGCACAATGCAAATTTTCTTGGATTTTTGATCAGAGCAACGCGGGATACAGTAAATGGCCTCTAAAGTGAAGGTTTTCTATAAACTAAAACAAACATTAAAATGTTGGTAAAACATGCCAAATGGTGATCCTAAGTACATTGGAGCTTGCAATAGCATCTGAAGTCATTCTGGAGTGCTTGGATGACCCTTGGAGACTCTTGGAACAACGTCTGAAGTCATTCTGGAGTGCTTGGATGACCCTTGGAGACACTTGGAACAACGTGTGGAGTCATTCTGGAGCGCTTGTTTTGACGAAAAAAAATTGTTTTGGCGAAAAAAGGTGAAATTTCAAACGGCCATAACTTTTGAACCAGAAGAGCTAGAGACTTAATTTTTTCACCGTTGGAAAGGAAATTAAAAGTTGCACAATGCAAATTTTCTTGGATTTTTGATCAGAGCAACGCGGGATACAGTAAATGGCCTCTAAAGTGAAGGTTTTCTATAAACTAAAACAAACATTAAAATGTTGGTAAAACATGCCAAATGGTGATCCTAAGTACATTGGAGCTTGCAATAGCATCTGAAGTCATTCTGGAGTGCTTGGATGACCCTTGGAGACTCTTGGAACAACGTCTGAAGTCATTCTGGAGTGCTTGGATGACCCTTGGAGACACTTGGAACAACGTGTGGAGTCATTCTGGAGCGCTTGTTTTGACGAAAAAAAATTGTTTTGGCGAAAAAAGGTGAAATTTCAAACGGCCATAACTTTTGAACCAGAAGAGCTAGAGACTTAATTTTTTCACCGTTGGAAAGGAAATTAAAAGTTGCACAATGCAAATTTTCTTGGATTTTTGATCAGAGCAACGCGGGATACAGTAAATGGCCTCTAAAGTGAAGGTTTTCTATAAACTAAAACAAACATTAAAATGTTGGTAAAACATGCCAAATGGTGATCCTAAGTACATTGGAGCTTGCAATAGCATCTGAAGTCATTCTGGAGTGCTTGGATGACCCTTGGAGACTCTTGGAACAACGTCTGAAGTCATTCTGGAGTGCTTGGATGACCCTTGGAGACACTTGGAACAACGTGTGGAGTCATTCTGGAGCGCTTGTTTTGACGAAAAAAAATTGTTTTGGCGAAAAAAAGGTGAAATTTCAAACGGCCATAACTTTTGAACCAGAAGAGCTAGAGACTTAATTTTTTCACCGTTGGAAAGGAAATTAAAAGTTGCACAATGCAAATTTTCTTGGATTTTTGATCAGAGCAACGCGGGATACAGTAAATGGCCTCTAAAGTGAAGGTTTTCTATAAACTAAAACAAACATTAAAATGTTGGTAAAACATGCCAAATGGTGATCCTAAGTACATTGGAGCTTGCAATAGCATCTGAAGTCATTCTGGAGTGCTTGGATGACCCTTGGAGACTCTTGGAACAACGTCTGAAGTCATTCTGGAGTGCTTGGATGACCCTTGGAGACACTTGGAACAACGTGTGGAGTCATTCTGGAGCGCTTGTTTTGACGAAAAAAAATTGTTTTGGCGAAAAAAGGTGAAATTTCAAACGGCCATAACTTTTGAACCAGAAGAGCTAGAGACTTAATTTTTTCACCGTTGGAAAGGAAATTAAAAGTTGCACAATGCAAATTTTCTTGGATTTTTGATCAGAGCAACGCGGGATACAGTAAATGGCCTCTAAAGTGAAGGTTTTCTATAAACTAAAACAAACATTAAAATGTTGGTAAAACATGCCAAATGGTGATCCTAAGTACATTGGAGCTTGCAATAGCATCTGAAGTCATTCTGGAGTGCTTGGATGACCCTTGGAGACTCTTGGAACAACGTCTGAAGTCATTCTGGAGTGCTTGGATGACCCTTGGAGACACTTGGAACAACGTGTGGAGTCATTCTGGAGCGCTTGTTTTGACGAAAAAAAATTGTTTTGGCGAAAAAAGGTGAAATTTCAAACGGCCATAACTTTTGAACCAGAAGAGCTAGAGACTTAATTTTTTCACCGTTGGAAAGGAAATTAAAAGTTGCACAATGCAAATTTTCTTGGATTTTTGATCAGAGCAACGCGGGATACAGTAAATGGCCTCTAAAGTGAAGGTTTTCTATAAACTAAAACAAACATTAAAATGTTGGTAAAACATGCCAAATGGTGATCCTAAGTACATTGGAGCTTGCAATAGCATCTGAAGTCATTCTGGAGTGCTTGGATGACCCTTGGAGACTCTTGGAACAACGTCTGAAGTCATTCTGGAGTGCTTGGATGACCCTTGGAGACACTTGGAACAACGTGTGGAGTCATTCTGGAGCGCTTGTTTTGACGAAAAAAAATTGTTTTGGCGAAAAAAAGGTGAAATTTCAAACGGCCATAACTTTTGAACCAGAAGAGCTAGAGACTTAATTTTTTCACCGTTGGAAAGGAAATTAAAAGTTGCACAATGCAAATTTTCTTGGATTTTTGATCAGAGCAACGCGGGATACAGTAAATGGCCTCTAAAGTGAAGGTTTTCTATAAACTAAAACAAACATTAAAATGTTGGTAAAACATGCCAAATGGTGATCCTAAGTACATTGGAGCTTGCAATAGCATCTGAAGTCATTCTGGAGTGCTTGGATGACCCTTGGAGACTCTTGGAACAACGTCTGAAGTCATTCTGGAGTGCTTGGATGACCCTTGGAGACACTTGGAACAACGTGTGGAGTCATTCTGGAGCGCTTGTTTTGACGAAAAAAAATTGTTTTGGCGAAAAAAGGTGAAATTTCAAACGGCCATAACTTTTGAACCAGAAGAGCTAGAGACTTAATTTTTTCACCGTTGGAAAGGAAATTAAAAGTTGCACAATGCAAATTTTCTTGGATTTTTGATCAGAGCAACGCGGGATACAGTAAATGGCCTCTAAAGTGAAGGTTTTCTATAAACTAAAACAAACATTAAAATGTTGGTAAAACATGCCAAATGGTGATCCTAAGTACATTGGAGCTTGCAATAGCATCTGAAGTCATTCTGGAGTGCTTGGATGACCCTTGGAGACTCTTGGAACAACGTCTGAAGTCATTCTGGAGTGCTTGGATGACCCTTGGAGACACTTGGAACAACGTGTGGAGTCATTCTGGAGCGCTTGTTTTGACGAAAAAAAATTGTTTTGGCGAAAAAAAGGTGAAATTTCAAACGGCCATAACTTTTGAACCAGAAGAGCTAGAGACTTAATTTTTTCACCGTTGGAAAGGAAATTAAAAGTTGCACAATGCAAATTTTCTTGGATTTTTGATCAGAGCAACGCGGGATACAGTAAATGGCCTCTAAAGTGAAGGTTTTCTATAAACTAAAACAAACATTAAAATGTTGGTAAAACATGCCAAATGGTGATCCTAAGTACATTGGAGCTTGCAATAGCATCTGAAGTCATTCTGGAGTGCTTGGATGACCCTTGGAGACTCTTGGAACAACGTCTGAAGTCATTCTGGAGTGCTTGGATGACCCTTGGAGACACTTGGAACAACGTGTGGAGTCATTCTGGAGCGCTTGTTTTGACGAAAAAAAATTGTTTTGGCGAAAAAAAGGTGAAATTTCAAACGGCCATAACTTTTGAACCAGAAGAGCTAGAGACTTAATTTTTTCACCGTTGGAAAGGAAATTAAAAGTTGCACAATGCAAATTTTCTTGGATTTTTGATCAGAGCAACGCGGGATACAGTAAATGGCCTCTAAAGTGAAGGTTTTCTATAAACTAAAACAAACATTAAAATGTTGGTAAAACATGCCAAATGGTGATCCTAAGTACATTGGAGCTTGCAATAGCATCTGAAGTCATTCTGGAGTGCTTGGATGACCCTTGGAGACTCTTGGAACAACGTCTGAAGTCATTCTGGAGTGCTTGGATGACCCTTGGAGACACTTGGAACAACGTGTGGAGTCATTCTGGAGCGCTTGTTTTGACGAAAAAAAATTGTTTTGGCGAAAAAAAGGTGAAATTTCAAACGGCCATAACTTTTGAACCAGAAGAGCTAGAGACTTAATTTTTCACCGTTGGAAAGGAAATTAAAAGTTGCACAATGCAAATTTTCTTGGATTTTTGATCAGAGCAACGCGGGATACAGTAAATGGCCTCTAAAGTGAAGGTTTTCTATAAACTAAAACAAACATTAAAATGTTGGTAAAACATGCCAAATGGTGATCCTAAGTACATTGGAGCTTGCAATAGCATCTGAAGTCATTCTGGAGTGCTTGGATGACCCTTGGAGACTCTTGGAACAACGTCTGAAGTCATTCTGGAGTGCTTGGATGACCCTTGGAGACACTTGGAACAACGTGTGGAGTCATTCTGGAGCGCTTGTTTTGACGAAAAAAAATTGTTTTGGCGAAAAAAAGGTGAAATTTCAAACGGCCATAACTTTTGAACCAGAAGAGCTAGAGACTTAATTTTTTCACCGTTGGAAAGGAAATTAAAAGTTGCACAATGCAAATTTTCTTGGATTTTGATCAGAGCAACGCGGGATACAGTAAATGGCCTCTAAAGTGAAGGTTTTCTATAAACTAAAACAAACATTAAAATGTTGGTAAAACATGCCAAATGGTGATCCTAAGTACATTGGAGCTTGCAATAGCATCTGAAGTCATTCTGGAGTGCTTGGATGACCCTTGGAGACTCTTGGAACAACGTCTGAAGTCATTCTGGAGTGCTTGGATGACCCTTGGAGACACTTGGAACAACGTGTGGAGTCATTCTGGAGCGCTTGTTTTGACGAAAAAAAATTGTTTTGGCGAAAAAAAAGGTGAAATTTCAAACGGCCATAACTTTTGAACCAGAAGAGCTAGAGACTTAATTTTTCACCGTTGGAAAGGAAATTAAAAGTTGCACAATGCAAATTTTCTTGGATTTTTGATCAGAGCAACGCGGGATACAGTAAATGGCCTCTAAAGTGAAGGTTTCTATAAACTAAAACAAACATTAAAATGTTGGTAAAACATGCCAAATGGTGATCCTAAGTACATTGGAGCTTGCAATAGCATCTGAAGTCATTCTGGAGTGCTTGGATGACCCTTGGAGACTCTTGGAACAACGTCTGAAGTCATTCTGGAGTGCTTGGATGACCCTTGGAGACACTTGGAACAACGTGTGGAGTCATTCTGGAGCGCTTGTTTTGACGAAAAAAAATTGTTTTGGCGAAAAAAAGGTGAAATTTCAAACGGCCATAACTTTTGAACCAGAAGAGCTAGAGACTTAATTTTTTCACCGTTGGAAAGGAAATTAAAAGTTGCACAATGCAAATTTCTTGGATTTTTGATCAGAGCAACGCGGGATACAGTAAATGGCCTCTAAAGTGAAGGTTTTCTATAAACTAAAACAAACATTAAAATGTTGGTAAAACATGCCAAATGGTGATCCTAAGTACATTGGAGCTTGCAATAGCATCTGAAGTCATTCTGGAGTGCTTGGATGACCCTTGGAGACTCTTGGAACAACGTCTGAAGTCATTCTGGAGTGCTTGGATGACCCTTGGAGACACTTGGAACAACGTGTGGAGTCATTCTGGAGCGCTTGTTTTGACGAAAAAAATTGTTTTGGCGAAAAAAGGTGAAATTTCAAACGGCCATAACTTTTGAACCAGAAGAGCTAGAGACTTAATTTTTTCACCGTTGGAAAGGAAATTAAAAGTTGCACAATGCAAATTTTCTTGGATTTTGATCAGAGCAACGCGGGATACAGTAAATGGCCTCTAAAGTGAAGGTTTTCTATAACTAAAACAAACATTAAATGTTGGTTAAAACATGCCAAATGGTGATCCTAAGTACATTGGAGCTTGCAATAGCATGAAGTCATTTGGAGTGCTTGGATGACCCTTGGAGACTCTTGGAACAACGTCTGAAGTCATTCTGGAGTGCTTGGATGACCTTGGAGACACTTGGAACAACGTGTGGAGTCATTCTGGAGCGCTTGTTTTGACGAAAAAAAAAAATGTTTTGGCGGAAAAAAGGTGAAATTTCAAACGGCCATAACTTTGAACCAGAAGAGCTAGAGACTTAATTTTTTCACCGTTGGAAAGGAAATTAAAAGTTGCACAATGCAATTTTCTTGGATTTTGATCAGAGCAACGCGGGATACAGTAAATGGCCTCTAAAGTGAAGGTTTCTATAAACTAAAACAAAACATTAAAATGTTGGGAAAACATGACCAAATGGTGATCCTAAGTACATTGGAGCTTGCAATAGCATCTGAAGTCATTCGGGAGTGCTTGGATGACCCTTGGAGACTCTTGG
>NW_024428064.1:40000-43277 GCF_017562075.2 Anopheles merus | reverse complement strand
TGAAATTGAAGTATGCTATAGCAAGGTATTAAAAAGAGGAATTTATTTAATTTTGCTGTTTTGTGTTAAGGCGATTTAATTAATTTTAATAAAAAGACTTGTTAAATGAAGATTTTCGTATTAATATTTGAAAAGAATAAAATAATATTTTAATATTTTAAGTAAACAAAAATTTCCAACGGAAAGTAACTGGACTGGTTTTAATATATTATTATCGCGGAAGGCTTTGTATGTGTTAATTTAATTCTTCAGAGTTAAAGTTATTTCAAATTTTGAGATTTGAATGAAATGAATGAAATGAATGAAATTTAGGATGCTTAAAAGTGACAAACTACGTGAGGAGACGTGTGTGCTTCAACGTTACAGGTAAAATGGGAATTTTCCCCCGTTCTATTTTGGCTATGCTACGGGTTACAGGTAAAATGGGTTTCCGGTCACCTTGCTCTATGCTCCGTTATTGGAGATTATTTTGTTAGCTTTACGAGAGTTTTGAAATTTTGTTAGGATGGATTTTGAAATTTAAATTGTTAGCTCTACTGGGTTTGGAATTATTCTACTTTACGAATGGTGGTTTGAATTATTTATGTAATATTTTTTTGCCTATTTCTACTGTTAGTTTATATTTAATATGAAATTTAATGCTGAGGGGGAGAAAGAATCGAAATAAGAAAATAAATGCAGTTTTATATAATAATGGTTTAGTTGGGGAACTAATTGAGATTTGGTTAGGTTGTGAATGGGATTTCAAATTCTACACTATAAAAATTAAAACTATTTGCCGGTTTGAAAACTCTCGATGTTTCTCGTCGCTGGAACAGATGGAACCGGGAGTCTCGAACACAACACACACTTAGCACAAGTATTCTCGTGGACCGCTCAACGAAAGCTTATTTGCAGAAGGCTTAATTAATTAATTTATTAATTGAACGCAGAAGGCGATGCTAATAATAATTGTCTTATAGGATTTTGAATAATTTTTTTTTTTTTTGCAGAGGGCAATTTAATTCAATAAATATTTGCTGAAGGCTTATGTAATTAATTTGGTTTATTTAAGGCAAACAGTATTTTATAATTGTTATTAAATTTATAATAAATTGTGAAGTATTTTGCAGAAGGCAACTATTGAACGTAATTTTGTTCCAACGCTGAAGGCGATGCTGATTTCCCAATGGGAAAAAAAAGAATTAAAAAAAGGCAAATTAAATTAATTGATTTTAATTAAATCAAATGCAGAAGGCTTATGGCAATCGGAGCAGTCAACACGAGAACACTGCACTTCACTTTTCACACACACACACTAGTGATTCCGGCCGAAGTCTCAACGAATGCTTGATGCAGAAGGTTTAATTTAAAATAAGACGCTGAAGGCGATGCTTTTACTATTAATTTATTGAAATTGGCGAGTAAATTAAAATTTTAATATTTAAACTAGGTTAATTAAATGGTTTGAAAAGGTATTTAAGCGCTAAGGGCGATTCTAATAAGCAATTAAATGAATTTCTTTGTGAATAAATGATTAGTGCAAAAGGCTAAATAATTTAATAAAATATATTTGTTTTAGTTGCAGAAGGCAATTCTATTATTTAATTTAATATAACTTGATTATTTATTTAATTTGTTTGCAGAAGGCACTTGGTAAAGACGCTGAAGGCGATGCTAAATTCCCGACGGCAAATGTGGGTTTGTGGAATTAAATTAAATTGCAGAAGGCTTAGAACAAAAAGCAATCGGAGTTATCAAAAACGGAATCACTTCACTTTCACACACACACACACACACACACACACACACACACACACACACAACACTAGTGATTCCGGCCGAAGTCGTCGACGAAAGCTGTTTTTTTAATGAAAGCGCTGAAGGCGTTACAAAATGATATTGCTTAAGGCTTTTTTTTTTTAAAAATAATATTTATTAATTAATTGATTTGCAGAAGGCTTCAATTTATTTTCTTCACTGAAGGTGATTCTAAATAAGTTTAATTAAGTAAAATTAAATCAATTTTAAATGCTGAAGGCTTATTTAAAACAAATGGTTTATTAATGGGACACTGAAGGTGATGCTAATTTAAATTGGGAGTAAGTTAATTATATTTAAATAAAATCCACAAAAGGCAGTTAAATGGAAAACGCTGAAGGCGATGCTAATTTCCGCACGAAAAATGTGGGTTTATTGAATAAATTGTTAATTGCAGAAGGCTTAATGCAAAGGGCGATCGGAGTTATCAAGACACGGAATCACTTCACTTCACTTTCACACACACACACACACACACACACAACACTAGTGATTCCGGCCGAAGTCGTCAACGAGAGCTTATTTAAAAAGATGCGCAGAAGGCGATGCTAAAATTTATTTAATTGCTTAAGGCACTTTTAAATAAAATAATCGAAAGAAAATTATTAATTTATATGTAAATATGCAGAAGGCTTTCTCTTTTGTAATACACTGAAGGTGATTCTAATATATTAAACAAGGGCAATTTAAATCTTTGTTTATTGCAGAAGGCTTTTAAAAATAAATGTATAATAATTGGCACTGAAGGTGATGCTAATTGTAATTAATGGAAAGTTAAAGAAATAGATATTAAAAAAATAATAAAAATCGCAAAATGCAGTTAATTCAAACGCTGAAGGCGATGCTAATTTCCCGACGGCAAATGTGGGTTTTTTTTGAATTATTATTTTTTGCAGAAGGCTTAACAAAAATGGCAATCGGAGTTATCAAGACACGGAATCACTTCACTTCACTCACACGTGGCACTTACAGTACCGGTTAACAATTCCAAAGCTTAATTATTTTAAAATTTTAAATTGCAAATATGCCGACGGAAAAAAGCCGATGGCAAAAATAAAAATTTTATTTTTAATACACAGAAGGTGATGCTAAAATGCCGACGGGGAAAAGCCGACGGCAAAAGAAATAAATAAAATACACAGAAGGTGATGCTAAAATGCCGACGGGAAAAAAAAACCCGACGGCAAAATAAATAAATTAAATAAAATACACAGAAGGTGATGCTAAAATGCCGACGGAAAAAGCCGACGGCAAAAAGAATAAATAAAATACACAGAAGGTGATGCTAAAATGCCGACGGGAAAAAAGCCGACGGCAAAATAATAAATTAATAAAATACACAGAAGGTGATGCTAAAATGCCGACGGGAAAAATGCCGACGGCAAAAAGAATAAATAAAATACACAGAAGGTGATGCTAAAATGCCGACGGGAAAAAGCCGACGGCAAAATAATAAATTAAAAAAAATACACAGAAG
>NW_024428064.1:27500-35000 GCF_017562075.2 Anopheles merus | reverse complement strand
AGGTACAAATTAATGTACGTCCCAGATAGTGACGATCTCTGGGAGGAAGAACCTTAAGGAACTCCCCGCACATATCAAGAATTATAGGTAACGCTGCCAATTACCTGTTTCTCTTAGTAAAACTCACAACTCATTCCTTGGGTTTGGAAGTGTCCATGTCGGTGCCGAGTACAAGTTACCGCGTTCAAAGTTTGGTAAGCAGCGCACTCGACCTCCAACATAACCCTTCACGTCTTGATATGCTCTCTACAAAAGCGTGCGCTAATGTAGGTACAAATTAATGTACGTCCCAGATAGTGACGATCTCTGGGAGGAAGAACCTTAAGGAACTCCCCGCACATATCAAGAATTATAGGTAACGCTGCCAATTACCTGTTTCTCTTAGTAAAACTCACAACTCATTCCTTGGGTTTGGAAGTGTCCATGTCGGTGCCGAGTACAAGTTACCGCGTTCAAAGTTTGGTAAGCAGCGCACTCGACCTCCAACATAACCCTTCACGTCTTGATATGCTCTCTACAAAAGCGTGCGCTAATGCAGGTACAAATTAATGTACGTCCCAGATAGTGACGATCTCTGGGAGGAAGAACCTTAAGGAACTCCCCGCACATATCAAGAATTATAGGTAACGCTGCCAATTACCTGTTTCTCTTAGTAAAACTCACAACTCATTCCTTGGGTTTGGAAGTGTCCATGTCGGTGCCGAGTACAAGTTACCGCGTTCAAAGTTTGGTAAGCAGCGCACTCGACCTCCAACATAACCCTTCACGTCTTGATATGCTCTCTACAAAAGCGTGCGCTAATGTAGGTACAAATTAATGTACGTCCCAGATAGTGACGATCTCTGGGAGGAAGAACCTTAAGGAACTCCCCGCACATATCAAGAATTATAGGTAACGCTGCCAATTACCTGTTTCTCTTAGTAAAACTCACAACTCATTCCTTGGGTTTGGAAGTGTCCATGTCGGTGCCGAGTACAAGTTACCGCGTTCAAAGTTTGGTAAGCAGCGCACTCGACCTCCAACATAACCCTTCACGTCTTGATATGCTCTCTACAAAAGCGTGCGCTAATGCAGGTACAAATTAATGTACGTCCCAGATAGTGACGATCTCTGGGAGGAAGAACCTTAAGGAACTCCCCGCACATATCAAGAATTATAGGTAACGCTGCCAATTACCTGTTTCTCTTAGTAAAACTCACAACTCATTCCTTGGGTTTGGAAGTGTCCATGTCGGTGCCGAGTACAAGTTACCGCGTTCAAAGTTTGGTAAGCAGCGCACTCGACCTCCAACATAACACTTCACGTCTTGATATGCTCTCTACAAAAGCGTGCGCTAATGCAGGTACAAATTAATGTACGTCCCAGATAGTGACGATCTCTGGGAGGAAGAACCTTAAGGAACTCCCCGCACATATCAAGACAAATAGTTAAGAACGGCCAATCACCTGTCTCTCTGCGAGACGTGTATAAAACACTGAATATAACTCACAACTTAACCCGTAAGTAGGGAAGTGTCCATGTCGGCGCCGAGTGCAAGTTACCGCGTTCAAAGTTTGGTAAGCAGCGCACTCGACCTCCAACATAACCTTTCCCCGTCTTGATATGCTCTCTACAAAAGCGTGCGCTAATGCAGGTACAAATGAATGTACGTCCCGGATAATGACGATCTCCGGGAGGAAGAACCTTAAGGAACTCCCCGCACATATCAAGACCAATAGTTAAGAACGGCCAAGCACCAGTTAGGGAGTGCGTGTAGGCGCCGAGTACAAGTTACCGCGTTCAAAGTTTGGTATGCAACGCACTCGACCACCAACACAACACGTCCCGTCTTGATATGCTCTCTACATAAGCTTACGCAAATGCAGGTACAAATGAATGTACGTCCCGGATAGTGACGATCTCCGGGAGAGAGAACCTTAAGGAACTCCCCGCACATATCAAGACTGAGGTTTTGCCGTGCATGTCAGCGCCGAGTGCAAGTTACCGCGTTCAAAGTTTGGTAAGCAGCGCACTCGACCTCCAACATAACACTCCAACCTCGTTATAACTCATTATAACCACGTTAATGATCCTTCCGCAGGTTCACCTACGGAAACCTTGTTACGACTTTTACTTCCTCTAAATCATCAAGTTCGGTCAACTTCGGCCGTGCCAACTGCAACTCACGAAGGAATCGCGGAAGGTGTGCCTCCAGAGACCTCACTAAATAATCCATCGGTAGTAGCGACGGGCGGTGTGTACAAAGGGCAGGGACGTAATCAGCGCTAGCTAATGACTAGCACTTACTAGAAATTCCAGGTTCATGGGGACCATTGCAGTCCCCAATCCCTACTAAATGAGCATTTGGGTGATTTCCCGTTCCTCTCGGAATGGGGGCGCCATAAGGCGAGAACACGCTGCTGCTCACATTGTAGCACGCGTGCAGCCCAGAACATCTAAGGGCATCACGGACCTGTTATCGCTCAATCTCATCTTGCTAAACACAAGTTGTCCCGCTAAGCAGGGCAAACTAAGTGACGGGCACCCGTGAGGACACCCGCCACTCCTAACGTCAGGTGCGCCCGGAGGCACACTACTGACAGCGTTCTAGTTAGCTTGACTGAGTCGCGTTCGTTATCGGAATTAACCAGACAAATCATTCCACGAACTAAGAACGGCCATGCACCACTACCCTTAAGTTTGAGAAAGAGCTATCAATCTGTCTTACCTCAATAAGTTCGGACCTGGTAAGTTTTCCCGTGTTGAGTCAAATTAAGCCGCAAGCTCCACTTCTTTTTTTTTTTTTTTAAATTCTTCAAGAGTTCTTTATTGAGGACCATTGTTTCCCGAAAGAACCCCGCTCCTACCGGCGGGGGGTTACCACTAACGGATTTCCCCCCGCCGGGAATTCCGCCCGTTTGGGCCTTTCTCTTTATTTATTTGAATTCAAAAAACTTTTTTTTTTTCACTATTTTTCCTTTCGTGAAAGGTTTTCGTTGCCGCCTTTTTAACATTAAATATGTTCCGGTAACCGTTGTCCTTGTCCTAATCCTTGCAGGTTTCACCGTATCATCACAGAGCTGCGTCAGCGCGCGGACACGTTCGCCGATGTTACGGCAGCTCGCTCGTCATCTGTGAGGCTGCTTCTTCGTTCGGCAAGCTGGGAGCTCGGCAGCTCGTCCCGCGGGGGAGGCTGAGCCTCGACCTCCGCTTGCCGTTGCTCCAGCCGCCGCTGCCTCTCTCTCTGCCGCCGGTTAATGCGACGCCGCTCCACTTCCGCTGCAGATGGTGGTAGTCGCCCACGTCGTTGGCGACCCTGCGGAACAGCTCCTAGCACTCCGGCCCGACGCCTTTCCCGGTATTGGAGCTGCATAAAGTTACGCCGCAGTCGCCGCATCTCCATCGTGCGTGGGGAGGGAGGCAATCCCCGGCTGCGCGGGGGGATTGGCGGTTCTGGAGGGCTGACCTCCTCCTCCTCGACCTCCCCTGTCGGCTCCGCTACGTCGTCGGCCGCGTCGTCATTGGCCGCTGCGCGTGCCAAGATAGCCGGGACGACCTCGTTCTCACCGAGCCGCTCCTGCCGACGCCGCTGCCGCATTCGCCGGGCGCTGCGGTTGCGCACCTCCCGTCGCCTCAGCAGTCTCCGCTCTGCCTCCGCCATGTCCTCGGGCGGGCTGGCTGCTGGATCTGGCTGAGCAGCCTCAGCGACTGCCAAGGTAAGCTGCTCCTGCCGCCAGTCCTCCTGCAGCACGGAGAGGATCCGCCGAGCCGCTTGCTGGATGCGGTCCCACGACTCCGCGCTCTCCAGCAGACGACTGCCGATGTTGTCCTCGTCGACGCCGTCAATAGTTCCGCCCGAACATCCGCGAAGCGGGGACACACGAAGAGTACGTGGGCCACCGACTCGACCGACCCTGCGCACCTGGGACAGTCCGGGGACGGAGCGAACCCGAACACATGGAGGAATTCGTGGACGAATGCGTGTCCACTCAATACCTGCGAGAGGTAGAAGTCTACCTCCCCGTGCTTCCGTCCCGTCCACAGGCGCACGTCTGGCACTTGTCGGTGGGCCCAACGTACATAGCGGCTGGTGTTCTGCGCCGCCTCGTCGTCCCACTGTTGCTGCCACAGCTGCTGTGATGCCTCCTTCTCCTCCTGGCGAATCGCCTCTCGACTGCTGTCCGGGCTCAACTGCAGTCGGTTGTAGCAGCGGGCGTCTTCCTTCACCAGGAGGTGGTAGGGCAGTTCTCCGGCCAAAACCACCGCTACCTCGCAGCTGGTGGAGTGGAAGGCGCTCGTGATGCCCTGGGCCAGGGGCCGTTGCACGCGGTCCAAAATCCGCCTGCACCACTGCAGGTCCGCGGCTTCTGCCCAGACGGGTGCGCCGTAGCGGATGATGGACGCGGCCACTGCGGCGAGCAGCTTCCGCTTGCTCACTTGGGGGCCGCTGTGGTTGCGCATGACGCCACGCAACGCTCGCACCACACGGAGGGCCTTGTCCGCGACCATCTCGACGTGTGGGCGCCACGACAGGTGGTCGTGAAGCATGACCCCCAAGTAGCGGATCGACCGCTTCGAGCGCACTTCCACTCCACAGATGTTAACTGGGATATTTCTATACCCGCTGCGTTTGCTCGACACCATCAGCAGCTCCGTTTTCTCCGGTGCCAGGGAGAGATGGTGCTGCACCATCCAGCTGTTGACTGCTACCACGGCTTCCTCCGCGATCGCTGCTGCGTGCTCCGGTGTTGTCCCCGCTGCCAGGATCGCAAGATCGTCGGCGAATCCCACGATGGAGGCGCCCTCAGGGAGCTCTACGGCTAGCACGCCGTCGTACATAATGTTCCACAATGTGGGGCCCAATATGGACCCCTGTGGAACACCTGCCGATACTCGGCGGGTAACCGGCCCGTCCGCCGTGTCGTACGTGAGCTCCCTGTCGGCGAAGTAGTCCTGCAGTATGCGGCACAACTGCACGGGGACTCCCTTCGCCTGGAGCGCCTCGGCGATGCTCTGCCAGCTAGCCGTATTGAACGCGTTACGGACGTCCAGGGCCACAACCATGAGGCAGCGCCGGTCACGGTTGTTTGTCCTTCCAAAGGACTTCGCCCTTCGTCCCGCGTCCACGACTTGCTGTATAGCCTGCAGAGTCGATCGCCCTCGCCGGAATCCGAACTGCTGCTCAGACAGTTGCGGACTCTCAGGATCCTCGATGTATTCGTTGAGCCGGTTCAATAGCAGCCGCTCCAAAGCCTTGCCCGTATTGTCTAGCAGGCAAATCGGGCGAAAGGACGACGGTTCGCCCGGTGACTTGCCTGGCTTTGGCAGGAGCACCAGTCGCTGCTTTTTCCACGGCTGCGGAAAGCAGGACGTGTCCAGGCACTCCTGAAACACCCGGCGGAAGGGCTCCGGTTGCTGCCTGAGAGCAACCGTAAGTGCGGCGTTCGGTACTCCATCAAGCCCAGGAGCCTTCCGCGGGTGCATGCTGGCTGCTATATTCTCCAGCTCGGTCAGGCCGATCGATCGGAGCGGCGCCATGTTGCCAACTCGGAGATCAGGCCACTCTACCGGCGGATGAACCGGGAACAAGGCGTCGACAATTCGCCGCAGTTCTGCTGGATCGCGTTCCGGGGCTGAGCGGGCCGCCTGGAACCAGTGGAAGACCTTCCGGAAAAAGTTTCCGGTTTCATCCTCCCTGATCGACAGCAAGAACCGGTCGAACGCCTCGTTCTTACTCAAACGAATAGCCTTCCGAAGGCTCTCTCTGGCAGCTGAGAGTTCCGTATGGAGCTGCTCTTCCAGCGGGATTGTTCTCCTCGCCATCTGCTCCTTTCTGGAGAGCTCGTCGATCATTGCCTGAATCGCCGGAGTCCACCAGTAAGCTGGCCGACCTGTGTGGTCCTGCGCTGGGAAGACCCGCGACATCGTCTCGTCGCAGACGCTGGTCAGCGACTCAACCAAGCTTTCGACGCTGTTAGCTTGACGGGCGAACCCAATCATGGCCAGCGCTTTCCCGAAAAGCTGGGAGTCAAACTGACTGGTCTTCCAGCGCGTACCGGCGTTGCTTACACGGGCCGGGCGCTGTCCACGCCGTGCTGCCCGATCCCTCGTTGGTGGTGGACTCACGCCAACCTCGTACCGGACGTATCGGTGGTCGCTCAGCGTAACCACGTCGGGCACGCGCCAGCCTCGGGCGCTGTCTTCGCGCGGGTCGAGACGGCTTATCGCACTGCTTGCGAATGTAACGTCCGGTCGGCTGGGCGGGAACCGAGTTGTGCCCACTCGGTTCCCCTTGAACGTTGGTAGGCAGTCTGCCTTGTTCAGTAGCACCAGCCCGAGGTTGTCCGCCAACTGGAGAAGCTCCAAGCCCTTCGGGCAAGTCCTGCTGCTTCCCCAGTCAAGGTGCATGGCGTTGAAATCGCCGGCCAGGAGAACCCGGCTGCACCCGCGGACGATCAGGTCAATTTTCTCCATAACACTCCGGAACTCGGGGACTCCCGTCTGCGGCGACACGTAGCAGCTCACAATTGTTACTCCTCCCACGTCGGCAGCAACCACACCGAGGGTCTGACGGTGCCTGATACGCTGTATCGGCAGCCGGTTGCCGTTGGCGACGATGGCAACCGTCTTACTCTCGTCCGTCACCCAATTGCCGTTATTGCGCGGTACGCAATAGGGCTCGGACAAGAGCAGAACGTCGAGACCCTCGGTGGTCATCACGTGCAACGCCAGGTCCTGGGCGTTCTCACAATGATTGGAGTTGAACTGCAGGATGTTCAGCATTGTGATGGCGGTCCTTTGCACATGGGGGCGGCGATGCGATGTGGGCCGCCGCAGACAATGCACTTCGGGTCCGAAGTGCATGACGCCGCTCGATGATCAGCAGCTCCGCAGCGCAGGCACAGGCTGGATCGATCCACGCCGGTGCATTCTGTTGTGGTATGGCCGCGCTCCAAGCAGCGGAAACAGCGAACCGCGCTTCGCTGTTGTTTTGGGGCACTGCGTACCAGGCACACCGAATGTCCGACTATGATACGCTTGTCCAGAAGGAGGTCAGCGTCTTTCCGTGGCAGTCGGACACGAGCACGTTGCGTCCCGTCGCGACGCTCCCACATGGATGTTGTTGCTGCAACTGCTGTGCGCTCCAGCGCCCGCTGCAGACCGCGTTCTACATCCTCCTTCTTGGCCAACATGTCGATTCCGGATATGAGGACCTCAGCCATCTCCGTAATAATCCGTCCAGTGGCCAGATCGCCCACCTCCGTCTGGATGCGCTGTAGCAACGCAGCGGCGTCTGCATCCTTTTTGAGCGAGAGGCGAAGGAAGTCCCGCGACGTGCGGTAGCCCTGCTCGACTCCCTTGTTCTCATCGGCCAATCGCGGGTTTAGGCGTATGTTTTCGAATAGCGCCCTGTACGAGCAGCCCTCGGCCGGCTCAAAGATGAGCTGGTCCTGCCGAGGGCGTGCTGGACGCCGTCGCTCCTGGCGCAACTGCTCGCTACGCTGCGCCTGTACAGCAGTT
>NW_024428064.1:10000-25000 GCF_017562075.2 Anopheles merus | reverse complement strand
CAGGTACACCATTGTGAGTCGCAGCCGCGAGCGCGTACACGGACGGTCCCAACCGAGAGGCCGGGCGCCCGCGACGGACGCGAGTCTGGACGGGGTATCAACTTCGAACGTTTTAACCGCAACAACTTTAATATACGCTAGTGGAGCTGGAATTACCGCGGCTGCTGGCACCAGACTTGCCCTCCACTTGATCCTTGCAAAAGGATTTATGCTCAACTCATTCCAATTATGGACCATCGTTAGAGAGGTCCATATTGTTATTTCTCGTCACTACCTCCCCGTGCCGGGATTGGGTAATTTACGCGCCTGCTGCCTTCCTTGGATGTGGTAGCCATTTCTCAGGCTCCCTCTCCGGAATCGAACCCTGATTCCCCGTTACCCGTCGCAACCATGGTAGTCCTCTACACTACCATCAATAGTTGATAGGGCAGACATTTGAAAGATCTGTCGTCAGTCGCAAGCGACCGTACGATCGGCATCCTTATCCAGATTTCAACTCAAAGCGCCCGGAGGCGATTGGTTTAACTAATAAGTGCACCAGTTCCGCCGACCCGGAGGCCAACAGTCCCGGCATAATGCATGTATTAGCTCTGGCTTTTCCACAGTTATCCAAGTAACTGTTTGGATGAGGATCTTGTAAATTATAGCTGTTATACTGAGCCTTATGCGGTTTCACTTTCTAGGAAGCTTGTACTTAGACATGCATGGCTTAACCTTTGAGACGAGCGTATATCACTGGTAGGATCAACCAGAATTCGAGTCAATTGCTTGAACACGAACTACACTCTTGATCACGCGAGGCGCAAGTCCCCCGTGACCACCGAGATTTGTTCTCTGACGCCGGAGCGTCGTTGGCGCCACTCGCTAAGGCACAAGCAGGCAACGTCGGATGCATTGCACACGGCTAGCGGATCTCTCTGCACTGCGTCGGGGGTGTCCCCCCAACGTCTGTCTGGAGACATTGCTAGGCCGGTACGGCACTCTGCGCACTCTTGCTTGACCTCTTTGAGCAACGGGCCTCTAAGCGGGGGTGTATGCTGGTACGACATCGACTGGTACATTGCACTCACTAACGATCTCTCTGCACTGCATGTCACTCACAACCACCGTGACGGGAGACTTTGCTAGCTTGTACGATACTCTGCGCATGCCCGTACGTTGCACATCGACTGGTACATTGCACGCACTAACGATCTCTCTGCACTGCATGGGACTCTCAACCACCGTGACGGGAGACTTTGCTAGTTCGTACGATACTCTGCGCATGCGCGAACACAACACTTCGACTGGTACATTGCACGCACTAACGATCTCTCTGCACTGCATGGTACTCATTACTTTACCACCGTGACGGGAGACTTTGCTAGTTCGTACGATACTCTGCGCATGTGTATATGTTTAGCAACCCAACCAACTTGAGCACCTAGGGGAAGTTGTGATGCCATCTGAACACCCACCGACTGATGCATTGAACGGCTAAAGTTGACCTTCAATCCGAACTGGCACTCTGCGGCGTGGAGGCAGTTGCGCGACCACTCCTATCCCAAACCAACAAAGCAAGGTGTATCCTACGTGCTCGCTACAAGCACACCACGACGGGACACATTGAACGGTTCAGCGATCTCTCTGCACTAGTGGAATGATACCACCGTGATACGGGAGACTTTGCTACAGCGGCTTCTCTGCACTGCTGGGCTACCACCAATGTGACGGGAGACATTGCTAGCGGTCACTCTGCACTAGTGGAAGAACTCCACCGTGATACGGGAGACATTGCTAACGGTCACTCTGCACAGGTGCCAATACCACCTCGTGACGGGAAACATTGCTGAAAGCGGCTTCTCTGCACTGCTGGGCTACCACCAATGTGACGGGAGACATTGCTAGCGGTCACTCTGCACTAGTGGAAGAACTCCACCGTGATACGGGAGACATTGCTAACGGTCACTCTGCACAGGTGCCAATACCACCTCGTGACGGGAAACATTGCTTTAAACCGAACGGCATCTCTGCGCGTGAACTTGCAACTTGCACCCCAACTTGTTACATCTGGTCGAACGGGTGCGCACGACGGGACACATTGCACGGTTCAGCGATCTCTCTGCACTAGTGGAAGAACTCCACCGTGATACGGGAGACTTTGCTACAGCGGCTTCTCTGCACTACTGGGCTACCACCTTGTGACGGGAGACATTGCTAGCGGTCACTCTGCACTAGTGGAAGAACTCCACCGTGATACGGGAGACATTGCTAACGGTCACTCTGCACAGGTGCCAATACCACCTCGTGACGGGAAACATTGCTGAAAGCGGCTTCTCTGCACTGCTGGGCTACCACCTTGTGACGGGAGACATTGCTAGCGGTCACTCTGCACTAGTGGAAGAACTCCACCGTGATACGGGAGACATTGCTAACGGTCACTCTGCACAGGTGCCAATACCACCTCGTGACGGGAAACATTGCTTTAAACCGAACGGCATCTCTGCGCGCATACACCCCAACAACACTAGACGAACATTGTCTTTGGCTACTCCGATCGGTATACATGATTATGACGGATACATTGAATGGCTATAGTGGGTTGGGTTGAAATTACCGCGGCTGCATTTTTGTTAAAACTGTAAACCGTACGGTGTCCTTCTAACAGGCGGATACCTTTGTACGGCTACAGAGTTGAATTACCCGGCTGCGTTTTGACCACTATAGTCCAATCGGTACTCTGCACTCTCATGTATACTAATGTTTCACTTGGATACACCCCACTGTTTTGTCCTACGGGCGTGTAAGCTCTCCACGACGGGATGCATTGATTGGTTCAGCGATCTTTCTGCACTTCGTGGATCTACTCCTTCGATGTGTCGGGAAACATTGCTAGCGGTCACTCTGCACTAGTGGAAGAACTCCACCGTGATACGGGAGACATTGCTAACGGTTACTCTGCACCTCGTCGAGTTACCACCGTGTGTCGGAAGACTTTGCTCCTGAGTCTCTCTGCACTGCGTAAGCTACCGCCGTGTGTCGGGAAGCATTGCTAGCGGTCACTCTGCACTAGTGGAATGATACCACCGTGATACGGGAGACATTGCTAACGGCTACTCTGCACTTCGCGGACCTGCTTACTCTGTGACGGGAGACTTGCTAGCGGCTTCTCTGCACTACTGGGCTACCACCTTGTGACGGGAGACATTGCTAGCGGTCACTCTGCACTAGTGGTAGAACACCACCGTGATACGGGAGACATTGCTAACGGTCACTCTGCACAGGTGCCAATACCACCTTGTGACGGGAAACATTGCTAGAAACCGATCGGCATCTCTGCGCGATTACTTGAACACACCCCCAACTTAGTCAACTGTTAAACTTTTTCGTAATCACGGCGGGACACATTGCTCGAGCTCTAACGGACCTCTGCACGCATGAAACATGGTGGCGGGAATCATTGCTAGAACCGAACGGCGCCTCTGCGCGATGTACAAGCTCAACAGGAACCTCGTATCGGCTGCCGAGCCGGAGCTCGAACAACTTGGACTATCACCTCTAATTATATCAACTCACACCTCCCCCGAGGGTTCCGCAGAATTGCTTCTGGGTCCCCTTATCGTTAATTGCGATTCGTGTTTGCATTACACTACATTGAGCTATTCCAACTTGTTTATCCGCATGGCGAACATTTGCTGCATAGAACATTTAAGTTCCACTTTGCTCTCCCCTACGTGGGTCTGAGCTTCGCTCTCAGGGAAAGTTATGCCACATTTGGTAAGGGAAACCCGGTTTCATCACGCTATTTTACCTGCACCATGACCCCAGACACATTTGTTCAATGGATTAGATCCAAGGAACGCCGACAAACCATGCACCACTACCCTTAATAGCTCATCGAGCTTAGCGTGAATCCTTCGAGTTTCCCTAAAAAGTTCGATTGGTCTTGCAGTGTTTAAAGACAACGAAGCTTAGTTTCAAGCATGCATTTAATATACGCTTACGAAAACCTCTTAAACTGTTACGACTTTTATGCTTGAAACCATCACGACGAAGTCTTAGGGTCCGTAGACCCGTGATGTACCGCTCCAGGGAGCTTTTTGAAAGGTTGGGTAGGTCCTTTCAGGGTCCGTAGACCCTCTACGCTGCCAGTTCTCAGCGTAAGAGTACAGCAAACTAGCCAGCTACTGTCTCTTCATGGGTCCGAAGACCCAAAAATATATTTGCTACTGACCACCTTAAGCGATGCTGGGGTGTCTGTAATTTTCGAGATTTTGTCCCCGGGACACCTAGTCCGGGGCATAAGCCGTGTACTACAAGGCCTAATTTTACTCTAATATACGCATATCAACTCGAAATCATAGGTTAAGATCATCGGCAGACACCACCAGACACCACTTTTGCTTCATAAGTTCGGACTATGGTCATACGACGAACTAAATCGGGGAGGGGACGTATGACCCAAATGGGGGCCGAAATGACCCACCGACACCTCAAACCATGCTCCTACGACAAAATAGAGGTAAAAACTACGATTTGGTGAAATTTTCATTTTTGACCTCGGAGCAAGGTACCCTCCCTATAGTAGGCAATGAACAAATGATCATGTTCCCAGGAGGGCAAAAGTTGGGAACTCGAGAGGAAAGCGCTAATGGCGCGCCTTACCTAGGGGCCCGTAGAGTAAAAAGGGTACCCCCAAAAAAGTTGTTGTTTGACGTTCTGGTTTCACTTTTCATCATCTAAAATGCGTTTTCTACACGTTTTCAGTGATTTTGGCGAAAAAAAATTTTTTGACTACTCGAGCTCTCCGGCCCGTTCGGTGACCATTTTTTGACAAAAGCTAGGGAGCTGCCCCTAGGTTTGGGGTGTCACAAAATTTTGAAAAGTGGTCAAAAAACCACTATCCAGAATCGGATGTAGAATCATTAGACGAACTTAAAATTGTTCTACGACCCATGTCTGCGACGTTTAGTTTTCGAGTTATGGCCCGCCGTAGGTCTGACGGAGAACTTTGGCTAAGCGCACTTTGATGTTTGTATGAAAAAGTACCCTACCTAGGGACGCGTAGAGCAAATTGGTACCCCCGGGCATGTTGTCGGTTGACTTTCTGGTTGCACTTTTCATCATCTAGGGTGTGTTTCTGACACGTTTTGAGGGTTTTTAGCGAAAAAAATTTTTTTGACTACTCGAGCTCTCCGGCCCGTTCGGTGCACTTTTTTGCAAAAAGCTAGGGAGCTGTCCCTAGGTTCGGGGTGTCACAAAATGATGAAAAGTGGTCAAAAAACCACTATCCAGAATCGGATAGAGAATGATTAGACGAGCTTAAAATTGTTCTACGACCCATGTCTGCGACGTTTAGTATTCGAGTTATGGCCCGCCGTAGGTCTGACCGAGCAATTTTTGTTCCGCGCACTTTGTGCACCGTGCACATTGATGTTTGTATGAAAAAGTACCCTACCTAGGGACGCGTAGAGCAAATTGGTACCCCCGGGCATGTTGTCGGTTGACTTTCTGGTTGCACTTTTCATCATCTAGGGTGTGTTTCTGACACGTTTTGAGGGTTTTTAGCGAAAAAAATTTTTTTGACTACTCGAGCTCTCCGGCCCGTTCGGTGCACTTTTTTGCAAAAAGCTAGGGAGCTGTCCCTAGGTTCGGGGTGTCACAAAATGATGAAAAGTGGTCAAAAAACCACTATCCAGAATCGGATAGAGAATGATTAGACGAGCTTAAAATTGTTCTACGACCCATGTCTGCGACGTTTAGTATTCGAGTTATGGCCCGCCGTAGGTCTGACCGAGCAATTTTTGTTCCGCGCACTTTGTGCACCGTGCACATTGATGTTTGTATGAAAAAGTACCCTACCTAGGGACGCGTAGAGCAAATTGGTACCCCCGGGCATGTTGTCGGTTGACTTTCTGGTTGCACTTTTCATCATCTAGGGTGTGTTTCTGACACGTTTTGAGGGTTTTTAGCGAAAAAAATTTTTTTGACTACTCGAGCTCTCCGGCCCGTTCGGTGCACTTTTTTGCAAAAAGCTAGGGAGCTGTCCCTAGGTTCGGGGTGTCACAAAATGATGAAAAGTGGTCAAAAAACCACTATCCAGAATCGGATAGAGAATGATTAGACGAGCTTAAATTGTTCTACGACCCATGTCTGCGACGTTTAGTATTCGAGTTATGGCCCGCCGTAGGTCTGACCGAGCAATTTTTGTTCCGCGCACTTTGTGCACCGTGCACATTGATGTTTGTATGAAAAAGTACCCTACCTAGGGACGCGTAGAGCAAATTGGTACCCCCGGGCATGTTGTCGGTTGACTTTCTGGTTGCACTTTTCATCATCTAGGGTGTGTTTCTGACACGTTTTGAGGGTTTTTAGCGAAAAAAATTTTTTTGACTACTCGAGCTCTCCGGCCCGTTCGGTGCACTTTTTTGCAAAAAGCTAGGGAGCTGTCCCTAGGTTCGGGGTGTCACAAATGATGAAAAGTGGTCAAAAAACCACTATCCAGAATCGGATAGAGAATGATTAGACGAGCTTAAAATTGTTCTACGACCCATGTCTGCGACGTTTAGTATTCGAGTTATGGCCCGCCGTAGGTCTGACCGAGCAATTTTGTACTGAAATGTATGGCGGATATATTATTACTCAAACAACATTGCCTTGTATCGTGTCCTACTTGGTCGGCACGGTAAGTATCGACTATAACAAGATTAAATGGATTGAGTGATAACATTTTAAGCCCATTTCCTAAGCCGTGCACCAAAATTGTGTACCGATCAGGGAAAGTACACTACGTACGCGTTCATGGATGTCCATGTTGGTACAAGTTGCCGGTCAGGATAGCCGTGCACCAAAATTGTGTACCGATCAGGGAAAGTACAACACGGAGGGCGCAGCCCGAGCGTACGCGTTCATGGATGTCCATGTTGGTACACATGCACCAAAATTGTGTACCGATCAGGGAAAGTACACTACGTACGCGTTCATGGATGTCCATGTTGGTACAAGTTGCCGGTCAGGATAGCCGTGCACCAAAATTGTGTACCGATCAGGGAAAGTACAACACGGAGGGCGCAGCCCGAGCGTACGCGTTCATGGATGTCCATGTTGGTACACATGCACCAAAATTGTGTACCGATCAGGGAAAGTACACTACGTACGCGTTCATGGATGTCCATGTTGGTACAAGTTGCCGGTCAGGATAGCCGTGCACCAAAATTGTGTACCGATCAGGGAAAGTACAACACGGAGGGCGCAGCCCGAGCGTACGCGTTCATGGATGTCCATGTTGGTACACATGCACCAAAATTGTGTACCGATCAGGGAAAGTACACTACGTACGCGTTCATGGATGTCCATGTTGGTACAAGTTGCCGGTCAGGATAGCCGTGCACCAAAATTGTGTACCGATCAGGGAAAGTACAACACGGAGGGCGCAGCCCGAGCGTACGCGTTCATGGATGTCCATGTTGGTACACATGCACCAAAATTGTGTACCGATCAGGGAAAGTACACTACGTACGCGTTCATGGATGTCCATGTTGGTACAAGTTGCCGGTCAGGATAGCCGTGCACCAAAATTGTGTACCGATCAGGGAAAGTACAACACGGAGGGCGCAGCCCGAGCGTACGCGTTCATGGATGTCCATGTTGGTACACATGCACCAAAATTGTGTACCGATCAGGGAAAGTACACTACGTACGCGTTCATGGATGTCCATGTTGGTACAAGTTGCCGGTCAGGATAGCCGTGCACCAAAATTGTGTACCGATCAGGGAAAGTACAACACGGAGGGCGCAGCCCGAGCGTACGCGTTCATGGATGTCCATGTTGGTACAATCTACATGTACGTACCTAGTTTTTGTGTCAAAAGTTGCAATAAAGTGCTTGTATGCTTAAAATGCTTATCTCAACCGGTCACCTTTTGGCCTGCCCTTTTATAGACAGAAACCTAGAAAGATACGCCCGAGGGCGGTAGCCCGAGGGCGAAACTCGCGATTTTTGTGTTTTTCCATTCGCCCGGGACGACGAAATGAGCTCTGTGCACATCGTGCCGAAAACTGTCTTCTCCACCTTTGTTTTTGTCCGTCTGATCATAAAATCACCCTTATTTGTGTACCATTTGGAGTGCGCAGCCCAAACGTACGCGTTAATGTTAATGTTTGTATACACTACATGTATGTTCCTAGGATTTGGTAATTGAGTCAAACACACAATTCCCCGACCGTCGCGGACACCATTCTTGGACAGAAGTCCTAGTACGTAGAGTACTTTCCCTAGGTATGTGCCCGTTCGTGACTATCGTTGCGTGCATACGGACACGCTTGGGTATGTTTACCATACAAGGTTTACTAGGGAAACCTGCTTGCTCGACCATTGCCCTCCCGTCGCGGACACCATTCTTGGACAGAAGTCCTAGTACGTAGAGTACTTTCCCTAGGTATGTGCCCGTTCGTGACTATCGTTGCGTGCATACGGACACGCTTGGGTATGTTTACCATACAAGGTTTACTAGGGAAACCTGCTTGCTCGACCATTGCCCTCCCGTCGCGGACACCATTCTTGGACAGAAGTCCTAGTACGTAGAGTACTTTCCCTAGGTATGTGCCCGTTCGTGACTATCGTTGCGTGCATACGGACACGCTTGGGTATGTTTACCATACAAGGTTTACTAGGGAAACCAGGAAGGAATTCTAGGCACACGTTTTGTTCCATCCACAGTAACTTTCGTTCTCTTAAGGTAGCTATTTAACTTGTTTGCCATGATAAGTAACCTGCTTCCCCGACCGTCGCGGACACCATTCTTGGACAGAAGTCCTAGTACGTAGAGTACTTTCCCTAGGTATGTGCCCGTTCGTGACTATCGTTGCGTGCATACGGACACGCTTGGGTATGTTTACCATACAAGGTTTACTAGGGAAACCTGCTTGCTCGACCATTGCCCTCCCGTCGCGGACACCATTCTTGGACAGAAGTCCTAGTACGTAGAGTACTTTCCCTAGGTATGTGCCCGTTCGTGACTATCGTTGCGTGCATACGGACACGCTTGGGTATGTTTACCATACAAGGTTTACTAGGGAAACCTGCTTGCTCGACCATTGCCCTCCCGTCGCGGACACCATTCTTGGACAGAAGTCCTAGTACGTAGAGTACTTTCCCTAGGTATGTGCCCGTTCGTGACTATCGTTGCGTGCATACGGACACGCTTGGGTATGTTTACCATACAAGGTTTACTAGGGAAACCTGCTTGCTCGACCATTGCCCTCCCGTCGCGGACACCATTCTTGGACAGAAGTCCTAGTACGTAGAGTACTTTCCCTAGGTATGTGCCCGTTCGTGACTATCGTTGCGTGCATACGGACACGCTTGGGTATGTTTACCATACAAGGTTTACTAGGGAAACCTGCTTGCTCGACCATTGCCCTCCCGTCGCGGACACCATTCTTGGACAGAAGTCCTAGTACGTAGAGTACTTTCCCTAGGTATGTGCCCGTTCGTGACTATCGTTGCGTGCATACGGACACGCTTGGGTATGTTTACCATACAAGGTTTACTAGGGAAACCTGCTTGCTCGACCATTGCCCTCCCGTCGCGGACACCATTCTTGGACAGAAGTCCTAGTACGTAGAGTACTTTCCCTAGGTATGTGCCCGTTCGTGACTATCGTTGCGTGCATACGGACACGCTTGGGTATGTTTACCATACAAGGTTTACTAGGGAAACCAGGAAGGAATTCTAGGCACACGTTTTGTTCCATCCACAGTAACTTTCGTTCTCTTAAGGTAGCTATTTAACTTGTTTGCCATGATAAGTAACCTGCTTCCCCGACCGTCGCGGACACCATTCTTGGACAGAAGTCCTAGTACGTAGAGTACTTTCCCTAGGTATGTGCCCGTTCGTGACTATCGTTGCGTGCATACGGACACGCTTGGGTATGTTTACCATACAAGGTTTACTAGGGAAACCTGCTTGCTCGACCATTGCCCTCCCGTCGCGGACACCATTCTTGGACAGAAGTCCTAGTACGTAGAGTACTTTCCCTAGGTATGTGCCCGTTCGTGACTATCGTTGCGTGCATACGGACACGCTTGGGTATGTTTACCATACAAGGTTTACTAGGGAAACCAGGAAGGAATTCTAGGCACACGTTTTGTTCCATCCACAGTAACTTTCGTTCTCTTAAGGTAGCTATTTAACTTGTTTGCCATGATAAGTAACCTGCTTCCCCGACCGTCGCGGACACCATTCTTGGACAGAAGTCCTAGTACGTAGAGTACTTTCCCTAGGTATGTGCCCGTTCGTGACTATCGTTGCGTGCATACGGACACGCTTGGGTATGTTTACCATACAAGGTTTACTAGGGAAACCTGCTTGCTCGACCATTGCCCTCCCGTCGCGGACACCATTCTTGGACAGAAGTCCTAGTACGTAGAGTACTTTCCCTAGGTATGTGCCCGTTCGTGACTATCGTTGCGTGCATACGGACACGCTTGGGTATGTTTACCATACAAGGTTTACTAGGGAAACCTGCTTGCTCGACCATTGCCCTCCCGTCGCGGACACCATTCTTGGACAGAAGTCCTAGTACGTAGAGTACTTTCCCTAGGTATGTGCCCGTTCGTGACTATCGTTGCGTGCATACGGACACGCTTGGGTATGTTTACCATACAAGGTTTACTAGGGAAACCTGCTTGCTCGACCATTGCCCTCCCGTCGCGGACACCATTCTTGGACAGAAGTCCTAGTACGTAGAGTACTTTCCCTAGGTATGTGCCCGTTCGTGACTATCGTTGCGTGCATACGGACACGCTTGGGTATGTTTACCATACAAGGTTTACTAGGGAAACCTGCTTGCTCGACCATTGCCCTCCCGTCGCGGACACCATTCTTGGACAGAAGTCCTAGTACGTAGAGTACTTTCCCTAGGTATGTGCCCGTTCGTGACTATCGTTGCGTGCATACGGACACGCTTGGGTATGTTTACCATACAAGGTTTACTAGGGAAACCTGCTTGCTCGACCATTGCCCTCCCGTCGCGGACACCATTCTTGGACAGAAGTCCTAGTACGTAGAGTACTTTCCCTAGGTATGTGCCCGTTCGTGACTATCGTTGCGTGCATACGGACACGCTTGGGTATGTTTACCATACAAGGTTTACTAGGGAAACCTGCTTGCTCGACCATTGCCCTCCCGTCGCGGACACCATTCTTGGACAGAAGTCCTAGTACGTAGAGTACTTTCCCTAGGTATGTGCCCGTTCGTGACTATCGTTGCGTGCATACGGACACGCTTGGGTATGTTTACCATACAAGGTTTACTAGGGAAACCTGCTTGCTCGACCATTGCCCTCCCGTCGCGGACACCATTCTTGGACAGAAGTCCTAGTACGTAGAGTACTTTCCCTAGGTATGTGCCCGTTCGTGACTATCGTTGCGTGCATACGGACACGCTTGGGTATGTTTACCATACAAGGTTTACTAGGGAAACCTGCTTGCTCGACCATTGCCCTCCCGTCGCGGACACCATTCTTGGACAGAAGTCCTAGTACGTAGAGTACTTTCCCTAGGTATGTGCCCGTTCGTGACTATCGTTGCGTGCATACGGACACGCTTGGGTATGTTTACCATACAAGGTTTACTAGGGAAACCAGGAAGGAATTCTAGGCACACGTTTTGTTCCATCCACAGTAACTTTCGTTCTCTTAAGGTAGCTATTTAACTTGTTTGCCATGATAAGTAACCTGCTTCCCCGACCGTCGCGGACACCATTCTTGGACAGAAGTCCTAGTACGTAGAGTACTTTCCCTAGGTATGTGCCCGTTCGTGACTATCGTTGCGTGCATACGGACACGCTTGGGTATGTTTACCATACAAGGTTTACTAGGGAAACCTGCTTGCTCGACCATTGCCCTCCCGTCGCGGACACCATTCTTGGACAGAAGTCCTAGTACGTAGAGTACTTTCCCTAGGTATGTGCCCGTTCGTGACTATCGTTGCGTGCATACGGACACGCTTGGGTATGTTTACCATACAAGGTTTACTAGGGAAACCAGGAAGGAATTCTAGGCACACGTTTTGTTCCATCCACAGTAACTTTCGTTCTCTTAAGGTAGCTATTTAACTTGTTTGCCATGATAAGCAACCTGCTTCCCCGACCGTCGCGGACACCATTCTTGGACAGAAGTCCTAGTACGTAGAGTACTTTCCCTAGGTATGTGCCCGTTCGTGACTATCGTTGCGTGCATACGGACACGCTTGGGTATGTTTACCATACAAGGTTTACTAGGGAAACCTGCTTGCTCGACCATTGCCCTCCCGTCGCGGACACCATTCTTGGACAGAAGTCCTAGTACGTAGAGTACTTTCCCTAGGTATGTGCCCGTTCGTGACTATCGTTGCGTGCATACGGACACGCTTGGGTATGTTTACCATACAAGGTTTACTAGGGAAACCTGCTTGCTCGACCATTGCCCTCCCGTCGCGGACACCATTCTTGGACAGAAGTCCTAGTACGTAGAGTACTTTCCCTAGGTATGTGCCCGTTCGTGACTATCGTTGCGTGCATACGGACACGCTTGGGTATGTTTACCATACAAGGTTTACTAGGGAAACCTGCTTGCTCGACCATTGCCCTCCCGTCGCGGACACCATTCTTGGACAGAAGTCCTAGTACGTAGAGTACTTTCCCTAGGTATGTGCCCGTTCGTGACTATCGTTGCGTGCATACGGACACGCTTGGGTATGTTTACCATACAAGGTTTACTAGGGAAACCAGGAAGGAATTCTAGGCACACGTTTTGTTCCATCCACAGTAACTTTCGTTCTCTTAAGGTAGCTATTTAACTTGTTTGCCATGATAACCTGCTTCCCCGACCGTCGCGGACACCATTCTTGGACAGAAGTCCTAGTACGTAGAGTACTTTCCCTAGGTATGTGCCCGTTCGTGACTATCGTTGCGTGCATACGGACACGCTTGGGTATGTTTACCATACAAGGTTTACTAGGGAAACCTGCTTGCTCGACCATTGCCCTCCCGTCGCGGACACCATTCTTGGACAGAAGTCCTAGTACGTAGAGTACTTTCCCTAGGTATGTGCCCGTTCGTGACTATCGTTGCGTGCATACGGACACGCTTGGGTATGTTTACCATACAAGGTTTACTAGGGAAACCTGCTTGCTCGACCATTGCCCTCCCGTCGCGGACACCATTCTTGGACAGAAGTCCTAGTACGTAGAGTACTTTCCCTAGGTATGTGCCCGTTCGTGACTATCGTTGCGTGCATACGGACACGCTTGGGTATGTTTACCATACAAGGTTTACTAGGGAAACCTGCTTGCTCGACCATTGCCCTCCCGTCGCGGACACCATTCTTGGACAGAAGTCCTAGTACGTAGAGTACTTTCCCTAGGTATGTGCCCGTTCGTGACTATCGTTGCGTGCATACGGACACGCTTGGGTATGTTTACCATACAAGGTTTACTAGGGAAACCTGCTTGCTCGACCATTGCCCTCCCGTCGCGGACACCATTCTTGGACAGAAGTCCTAGTACGTAGAGTACTTTCCCTAGGTATGTGCCCGTTCGTGACTATCGTTGCGTGCATACGGACACGCTTGGGTATGTTTACCATACAAGGTTTACTAGGGAAACCTGCTTGCTCGACCATTGCCCTCCCGTCGCGGACACCATTCTTGGACAGAAGTCCTAGTACGTAGAGTACTTTCCCTAGGTATGTGCCCGTTCGTGACTATCGTTGCGTGCATACGGACACGCTTGGGTATGTTTACCATACAAGGTTTACTAGGGAAACCAGGAAGGAATTCTAGGCACACGTTTTGTTCCATCCACAGTAACTTTCGTTCTCTTAAGGTAGCTATTTAACTTGTTTGCCATGATAAGTAACCTGCTTCCCCGACCGTCGCGGACACCATTCTTGGACAGAAGTCCTAGTACGTAGAGTACTTTCCCTAGGTATGTGCCCGTTCGTGACTATCGTTGCGTGCATACGGACACGCTTGGGTATGTTTACCATACAAGGTTTACTAGGGAAACCTGCTTGCTCGACCATTGCCCTCCCGTCGCGGACACCATTCTTGGACAGAAGTCCTAGTACGTAGAGTACTTTCCCTAGGTATGTGCCCGTTCGTGACTATCGTTGCGTGCATACGGACACGCTTGGGTATGTTTACCATACAAGGTTTACTAGGGAAACCTGCTTGCTCGACCATTGCCCTCCCGTCGCGGACACCATTCTTGGACAGAAGTCCTAGTACGTAGAGTACTTTCCCTAGGTATGTGCCCGTTCGTGACTATCGTTGCGTGCATACGGACACGCTTGGGTATGTTTACCATACAAGGTTTACTAGGGAAACCTGCTTGCTCGACCATTGCCCTCCCGTCGCGGACACCATTCTTGGACAGAAGTCCTAGTACGTAGAGTACTTTCCCTAGGTATGTGCCCGTTCGTGACTATCGTTGCGTGCATACGGACACGCTTGGGTATGTTTACCATACAAGGTTTACTAGGGAAACCTGCTTGCTCGACCATTGCCCTCCCGTCGCGGACACCATTCTTGGACAGAAGTCCTAGTACGTAGAGTACTTTCCCTAGGTATGTGCCCGTTCGTGACTATCGTTGCGTGCATACGGACACGCTTGGGTATGTTTACCATACAAGGTTTACTAGGGAAACCTGCTTGCTCGACCATTGCCCTCCCGTCGCGGACACCATTCTTGGACAGAAGTCCTAGTACGTAGAGTACTTTCCCTAGGTATGTGCCCGTTCGTGACTATCGTTGCGTGCATACGGACACGCTTGGGTATGTTTACCATACAAGGTTTACTAGGGAAACCTGCTTGCTCGACCATTGCCCTCCCGTCGCGGACACCATTCTTGGACAGAAGTCCTAGTACGTAGCGTTCTTTATTGTACTTGATCAGTTTGTATTGCCTTCGCTTTGTTCCATCGACACTTGCTACTGCTCACTAAGGGGTTTTGTTTGTGATGTGTACGATAAGCCACCG
>NW_024428064.1:0-2500 GCF_017562075.2 Anopheles merus | reverse complement strand
TTGGTAATTAGTAGGCACTCAAGAATGTGTGCATCGGTCGGGATTAAACGTCCGATGCGCCATATGCGTTCAACTATCAATGTTCATGTGTCCTGCAGTTCACATTATGACGCGCATTTAGCTGCGGTCTTCATCGATCCATGAGCCGAGTGATCCCCTGCCTAGGGTTTAAAGAGTGCCTTTCGGCGCCGAGTGGCGTAACCGCGTTCAAAGTTTGGTATGCAACACACTCGACCTGCAACAATGGGTTACTCAAACTTGTACAAGTACAAGTGTTGTCTCTTACGAGACGTCTTGATATGCTCTCTACAAAAGCGTGCGCTAGAGTAGGTACAAATTAATGCACGTCCCAGATAGTGACGATCTCTGGGAGGAAGAACCTTAAGGAACTTCCCGCACACATCAAGACTAGGGTTGGGGCGTGTCCATGCCGGCGCCGAGTACAAGTTACCGCGTTCAAAGTTTGGTAAGCAGCGCACTCGACCTCCAACACAACACGTCCCGTGTTGATATGCTCTCTACAAAAGCGTGCGCTAATGTAGGTACAAATTAATGTACGTCCCAGATAGTGACGATCTCTGGGAGGAAGAACCTTAAGGAACTTCCCGCACACATCAAGACTTATAGGTGAGAACGGCCAATCACCTATTCTCTTAGTAAAACTCAACTCATTCCTTGGTTTGGAAGTGTCCATGTCGGTGCCGAGTACAAGTTACCGCGTTCAAAGTTTGGTAAGCAGCAGCGCACTCGACCTCCAACATAACACTTCACGTCTTGATATGCTCTCTACAAAAGCGTGTGCCTATGTAGGTACAAATTAATGTACGTCCCAGATAGTGACGATCTCTGGGAGGAAGAACCTTAAGGAACTCCCGCACATATCAAGAATTATAGGTAACGCTGCCAATTACCTGTTTCTCTTAGTAAAACTCACAACTCATTCTTGGGTTTGGAAGTGTCCATGTCGGTGCCGAGTACAAGTTACCGCGTTCAAAGTTGGTAAGCAGCGCACTCGAACCTCAATAACCTTCACGTCTTGATATGCTCTCTACAAAAGCGTGTGCCTATGTAGGTACAAATTAATGTACGTCCCAGATAGTGACGATCTCTGGGAGGAAGAACCTTAAGGAACTCCCCGCACATATCAAGAATTATAGGTAACGCCAATTACCTGTGCTCTTAGTAAAACTCACAACTCATCCTTGGGTTTGGAAGTGTCCATGTCGGTGCGGAGTACAAGTTACCGCGTTCAAAGTTTGGTAAGCAGCGCACTCAACCTCCAACATAACCCTTCACGTCTTGATATGCTCTCTACAAAAGCGTGCGCTAATGCAGGTACAAATTAATGTACGTCCCAGATAGTGACGATCTCTGGAGGAAGAAACTTAAGGAACTCCCCGCACATATCAAGACAATAGTTAAGAACGGCCAATCACCTCTTCTCGAGATGTATAAAACTGAGATAAAACTCACAACAACCCGTGGGTAGGGAAGTGTCCCTGTCGGTGCCGAGTACAAGTTACCGCGTTCAAAGTTTGGTAAGCAGCGCACTCGACCTCAACATAACCCTTCACGTCTTGATATGCTCTACAAAAGCGTGCGCTAATGCAGGTACAAATTAATGTACGTCCCAGATAGTGACGATCTCTGGGAGGAAGAACTTAAGGGAACTCCCCGCACATATCAAGAATTATAGGTAACGCTGCCAATACCTGTTTCTCTTAGTAAAACTCACCAACTCACTCCTGGGTTTGGAAGTGCAGTGTTGTCGGTGCCGAGTACAAGTTACCGCGTCAAAGTTTGGTAAGCAGCGCACTCGACCTCAACATAACCTTCACGTCTTGATATGCTCTCTACAAAAGCGTGCGCTAATGCAGGTACAAATAATGTACGTCCCAGATAGTGACGATCTCTGGGAGGAAGAACCTTAAGGAAATCCCCGCACATATCAAGAATTATAGGTAACGCTGCCAATTACCGTTTCTCTTAGTAAAACTCACAACTCATTCCTTGGGTTTGGAAGTGTCCATGTCGGTGCCGAGTACAAGTTACCGCGTTCAAAGTTTGGTAAGCAGCGCACTCGACCTCCAACATAACCCTTCACGTCTTGATATGCTCTCTACAAAAGCGTGCGCTAATGCAGGTACAATTAATGTACGTCCCAGATAGTGACGATCTCTGGGAGGAAGAACCTTAAGGAACTCCCCGCACATATCAAGAATATAGGTAACGCTGCCAATTCCTGTTTCTCTTAGTAAAACTCACAACTCATTCCTTGGGTTTGGGAGTGTCCATGTCGGTGCCGAGTACAAGTTACCGCGTTCAAAGTTTGGTAAGCAGCGCACTCGACCTCCAACATAACCCTCACGTCTTGATATGCTCTCTACAAAAAGCGTGCGCTAATGCAGGTACAAATTAATGTACGTCCCAGATAGTGACGATCTCTGGGAGGAAGAACCTTAAGGAACTCCCCGCAATATCAAGACTTATAGGTGAGAAA
>NW_024428063.1:40000-43324 GCF_017562075.2 Anopheles merus | reverse complement strand
CGCAGAGAGACAGGTGATTGGCCGTTCTTACACGTATTTGTCTTGTATGTGAGGGGAGTTCCTTAAGGTGATCGATTTCCTCCAGGAGATCGCCACTATCGGGACGTACATTAATTTGTACCTGCATTAGCGCACGCTTTTGTAGAGAGCATATCAAGACGTGAAGGGTTATGTTGGAGGTTGAGTGCGTGCTTACCAAACTTTGAACGCGGAAACTTGTACTCGGCACCGACATGGACACTTCCAACCCAAGGAATGAGTTGTGAGTTTTACTAGAGCAACAGGTAATTGGCAGCGTTAACCTATGATTCTTGATATGCGGGGAGTCCTTAGGTTCTTCCTCCAGAGATCGTCACTATCTGGGACGTACATTAATTTGTACCTGCATTAGCACACGCTTTTGTAGAGAGCATATCAAGACGGGACGTGTTATGTTGGAGGTCGAGTGCGCTGCTTACCAAACTTTGAACGCGGTAACTTGTACGGGCACCGACATGGACACTTCCAAAACCCAAGGAATGAGTTGTGAGTTTTACTAAGAGAAACAGGTAATTGGCAGCGTTACCTATAATTCTGATATGTGCGGGGAGTTCCTTAAGGTCTCCTCCCAGAGATCGTCACTATCTGGGACGTACATAATTTGTACCTACATAGGCACACGCTTTTGTAGAGAGCATATCAGACGTGAAGGGTTATGTTGGAGTTGAGTGCGCTGCTTACCAAACTTTGAACGCGGTAACTTGTACTCGGCACCGACATGGACACTTCCAAACCCAAGGAATGAGTTGTGAGTTTATACTAAGAGAAATAGGTGATGGGCGTTCTCACCTATAAGTCTTGATATGTGCGGGGAGTTCTTAAGGTTCTTCCTCCCAGAGATCGTCACTATCTGGGACGTACATTATTTGTACTACATTGGCGCACGCTTTTGTAGAGAGCATATCAAGACGTGACGTGTTATGTTGGAGGTCGAGTGCGCCTGCTACCAAACTTTGAACGCGGTAACTTGTACTCGGCACCGACATGGCACTTCCAAACCCAAGGAATGTTGTGAGTTTTACTAAGAGAAACAGGTAATTGGCAGCGTTACCTATAATCGATATGTGCGGGGAGTTCCTTAAGGTTCTTCCTCCAGAGATCGTCACTATCTGGGACGTACATTAATTTGTACCTGCATAGCGCACGTTTGTAGAGAGCATATCAAGACGGGAAGTGGTATTGGAGGTCGAGTTGTGCGCTGCTTACCAAACTTGAACGCGGTAACTTGTACTCGGCACCGACATGGACACTTCCAAACCCAAGGAAGTGTTGTGAGTTTTACTAAGAAAACAGGTATTGGCAGCTTACCTATAAATTCTTGATATGTGCGGGGAGTTCCTTAAGGTTCTTCCTCCCAGAGATCGTCACTATCTGGGACGTACATTAATTTGTACCTACATAGCCACACGCTTTTGTAGAGAGCATATCAAGACGTGAAGTGTTATGTTGGAGGTGAGTGCGCTGCTTACCCAAACTTTGAACGCGGTAACTTGTACTCGGCACCGACATGGACACTTCCAAACCAAGGAATGAGTTGTGAGGTTTACTAAGAGAAATAGGTAATTGGCCGTTTACCTATAATCTTGATATGTGCGGGGAGTTCCTTAAGGTTCTTCCTCCCAGAGATCGTCACTATCTGGGACGTACATTAATTTGTACCTGCATTAGCGCACGCTTTGTAGAGAGTATTCAAGACGGGAACGTGTTATGTTGGAGGTCGAGTGCGCTGCTTACCAAACTTTGAACGCGGTAACTTGTACTCGGCACCGACATGGACACTTCCAAACCCAAGGAATGAGTTGTGAGTTTTACTAAGAGAAACAGGTGATTGGCAGCGTTTACCTATAATCTGATATGTGCGGGAGTTCCTTAAGGTTCTTCCTCCCAGAGATCGTCACTATCTGGGACGTACATTAATTTGTACCTGCATTAGCGCACGCTTTTGTAGAGAGCATATCAAGACGTGAAGGTTATGTTGGAGGTTGAGTGCGCTGCTTACCAAACTTTGAAACGCGGTAACTTGTACTCAGCACCGACATGGACACTTCCAAACCCAAGGAATGAGTTGTGAGTTTTACTAAGAGAAACAGGTAATTGGCAGCGGTTACCTATAATTCTTGATATGTGCGGGGAGTTCCTTAAGGTTCTTCTCCCAGAGATCGTCACTATCTGGGACGTACATTAATTTGTACCTACATAGGCACACGCTTTTGTAGAGAGCATATCAAGACGTGAAGGGTTATGTTGGAGGTGAGTGCGCTGCTTACCAAACTTTGAACGCGGTAACTTGTACTCAGCACCGACATGGACACTTCCAAACCAAGGAATGAGTTGTGAGTTTTACTAAGAGCAACAGGTAATTGGCACGCGTTACCTATAATTCTTGATATGTGCGGGGAGTTCTTAAGGTTCTTCCTCCCAGAGATCGTCACTATCTGGGACGTACATTAATTTGTACCTACATAGGCACACGCTTTTGTAGAGAGCATATATCAAGACGTGAAGTGTTATGTTGGAGGTCGAGTGCGCTGCTTACCAAACTTTGAACGCGGTAACTTGTACTCGGCACCGACATGGACACTTCCAAACCCAAGGAATGAGTTGTGAGTTTACTAAGAGAAATAGGTGATTGGCCGTTCTCACCTATAAGTCTTGATGTGTGCGGGAAGTTCCTTAAGGTTCTTCCTCCCAGAGATCGTCACTATCTGGGACGTACATTAATGTACCTACCACTAGCGCACGCTTTTGTAGAGAGCATATCAAGACACGGGACGTGTTGTGTTGGAGGTCGAGTGCGCTGCTTACCAACACTTTGAACGCGCGGTAACTTGTACCGGCGCCGGCATGGACACGCCCAAACCCTAGTCTTGATGTGTGCGGGAAGTTCCTTAAGGTTCTTCCTCCCAGAGATCGTCACTATCTGGGACGTACATTAATTTGTACCTACTCTAGCGCACGCTTTTGTAGAGAGCATATCAAGACGTCTCGTAAGAGACAACACTTGTACTTGTACAAGTTTGAGTAACCATTGTTGCAGGTCGAGTGTGTTGCATACCAAACTTTGAACGCGGGTTACGCCACTCGGCGCCGAAAGGCACTCTTTAAACCCTAGGCAGGGGATCACTCGGCTCATGGATCGATGAAGACCGCAGCTAAATGCGCGTCATAATGTGAACTGCAGGAACATGAACATTGATAAGTTGAACGCATATGGCGCATCGGACGTTTAATCCCGACCGATGCACATTCTGAGTGCCTACTAATTACCAAAGTCTCATTTAGTTA
>NW_024428063.1:0-35000 GCF_017562075.2 Anopheles merus | reverse complement strand
CAATCGTGGCCTGTCGCTCCTGCTTCCGGATGTTCACCCTCGTGTCAGTTCGGTTGACGGCACTTAGTCGCTGGTAGACCCGGGCGTCTTCATCCACCAGCAGGCAGATGGGGGTCAAGCCAGCCAGGAGGGTGGCAGTCTCATACCTTACGGTACGGAATGCTCGTGCCACCCTCAGTGCCATCTTCCGCTGTACACGCTCCAGCAGGCGACCAGGCTCACGTTTTTGCAGCTCCATGCTCCATACTGGTGCAGCATACCGCATAACGGACTCGGACACCGAAGCTAGCAGCTTCGCTTTCGATGCCCTTGGTCCGCTATGGTTTCGCAGCAATCTGGATGTGGCGTCGGCGATCTTCCCAGCCCTCTCGGTGACCTCCTTGACGTGCGGCAGCCACGACAACTTGTCCTGGAGGGTCACGCCGAGATAGCGGATCGAGCGGGACGAGGTGACGTCCACGTCGCCTACTCGGACGGTAATCCGCGTCGGGGCTTTGGAGCTGGAAATGACCACCATCTCCGTTTTCGCCGGCGCCAGTTCGAGATGGTGTTGAGCCATCCACTCCATCACTGAGGTGATCGCCTCTTCTGCAGCAGCTTTCACACTGTCTGGGGTTGTGCCTGGGACCAGCAGCACCAGGTCGTCGGCATACCCCAGGATCTCCGCATCGGGTGGCAGGGCGATGTCTAACACACCGTCATACATCGTGTTCCACAGAGTGGGGCCTAGAATAGACCCCTGTGGAACCCCTGCCGTGACGGACCGCACTACCGGGCCATCAGAGGTTTCATACACCAGCTCTCGGCCCTGAAAGTAGCTGTGTATGATGCGTTGGAGGCCGGCCGGAACTCCTTTCGACTGCAGCGCAGCGGCGATGGCCTGCCAGCTGGCCGTATTGAACGCATTCCTAACGTCTAGCGCCGCAACTAGTAGGAAGCGTTTGTCGCGTCGGTTCGTGCGACCGAACGACATCGCACGCTGGCCGGCCTCAACAACTCTCTGTATGGCACCGATGGTCGAGCGCCCTCTGCGGAAACCGTACTGTCGGTCCGACAGTCGTGTCGCTTCCGGATCCTCCAGATGCTCGTGCAGCCTGTTGAGGATCAAGCGCTCAAGCACCTTGCCCAGTGCATCCAACATGCACAGGGGCCGGTACGAGCTGCTCAATCCTGGGGGTTTTCCTGGCTTCGGGATGAGTACAAGGCGCTGCCTCTTCCACGCTGCAGGAAACGTGCCGTTAGCGAGGCAGTCCTGGTACAACGCTGTGAAAACCCCCGTGTGCTCGAGGATGGCTGCTTTCACTGCCGCATTCGGGATACCGTCGAGTCCCGGGGCCTTTTTGTTGGCCATGCGGCGTGCGATGAGTTTTAATTCATCGTCCGAGACATCTGTTACTGCTCCTGGCCGCTCCTCTCCCTCGATGATTGCCGCTTCTGGCCAGACGAGGGGCGGGTGCTGGGGGAAGAGATCGGACACAATGTGTTCGAGCCTGTCCCGCTCCGTCTCGGGTGGCGTCCGTCCACCACGGAGGTGGGACAGAACGACGAGATATCCGGCTCCGAACACATTCTCTTCGGCGATGTCGATCAGCTCCTGGAACGAGTTCCGCTTGCTGGCCTTAATCGCCTTCCCCAGCTCCGCCCTCGCTGTACGATGTTGTGCTGCGGCGATGCTCCGCTCTTGCAGGTCGCTGGTCTGCTGCATTCGATCACGGGCGCGTTCGCAGTTCTCTCGCAGCAGCCTGAGCAGCGGCGTCCACCAGAACAGGTCACGATGGGGGTCACTGTGCGACGTTGTAACCCGCTGCATCGTTTTGTCGCACGCGGCGAGCATGATCTCGACCATGCGTTCATGACTCACCGCCCGTTCTGAGAACCGCTCGTCCAGCAGCGTCGACAGGAAGGCTCGCTGCGAGAACTGCGTCGCCTTGTACCGCCGACCCGCGTGTCGAATGCGTCCCTGCTGTCTTCTCGATGGTGGTGAAGGCTCGTTTGCGACGGGAACTGTGGTGCCGACTGTGTACGTGATGTACCGGTGGTCGGAATACGAATACTCACCGCACACGTTCCACGTTCCCGGCTGCGCGATGGTTGGTGTCGCAAACGCTACATCGACGATGCTTGCTGTTGCCGCTCCGTTGCCGTCAAAGGTGTTCGTCGTGCCCTGGTTTAAAACCACCAGGTCTAGCTGCTGTATGGCGCTAAACAGCTCTTCCCCCCTCTCGCTGTTGCGCTCGCTTCCCCATTCCACATGCCAGGCGTTGAAGTCGCCGGCTATCACGACTTGTGAATGGGTAAGCGCTTCGAGCTGCACCGCTTCGATGAAGCGCTCGAACTCGTCGGTAGGCTGACGAGGTGGTGCGTAGCAGCTGAGGAATGTGGTGCCGCCGATCTCGGCAGCGACGAGTCCCGGTGTGTTGCTGCACCAAATTCTCTGTAGGGGAAGCGACCCAGTAGCGACGATGGCGACCTTTTTTGAGCAGTCAAAGGCCCATCGACCGTTGTTAACAGGCGGCCGATACAGCTCCGACAGCAGCAGCACGTCCACTTTCTTCTCTCGGGCAGTTTGGAGGGCAATATCCTGGGCCCTCTCCCCTCTGCCCAAGTTGACCTGCATTACTCGCAGTTGTGGGGTCATTGTGGAGCCGACCGGGCGCAGTCAGGGTGTCCAATTGTGTGTGGACCACCGCACTTGAGGCACTTTAGCTGAGAAGTGCATACTTTCGCCATGTGCCCAACGACGCCGCAGCGTATACACATGTTTTGCCGATCGTCGGGTGAACGGCAGTCATGGGCCCGGTGACCCAGCTCGAGGCAGCGATAGCAGCGCACACGCTCTCGAGGGGTCGGTGGCGCGGCTCTGATTTTGCTGACGCAAAAGCCCAGCTTAATCTTAGTGCCGTCGAGTTCCTTCGCAAACTTCGCGGGCAGTCGCACGTGCGCGCGTTGGGTGCCATCCGTCATCTTTGTCATCGTTGTGGACACAATTCCCGCTCCCGACTCGAACTTGCTGTCGAGCAGCGAAGTCAAATCGTCTTCTCGGGCAAGCGGGTCGACGTCATGGACGACAACTGTCGTCATTTCTGTGACGTGCCGGCACACTCCAGCACTGCCCACGATGGCTCGAACCTGTTGCAGCATATACTGCGCATTCGCCTTGCGGCTTAGCGTGAGTCGCAGCAACGCCTTACTGGTGCGACGGCCCAGGACGACGTGGTCCTTAAGCGGCTTGTACCGCTCGTCAGTCCTGACTGCCGTTTGAACAAGCAGCAAGAGGCTCTCCCAGTCCTGACCTTCGTTGGGCGAAACCTCAATAAGCTCGGGCTTGGCCGGCTTTCGCTGCTGTGTTCGCTGTTGCTGAGGTCGCTGCTGCTGTTGACGCTGCTGCTGTGGACGCTGTTGCTGTGGACGCTGTTGCTGCTGCTGCGGCTGCTGCGGCTGTTGCTGCTGGTGCTGCGAGCGCTGCTGCTGCTGTCGCTGCTGCCGGAGCTGTGGTGGGACATAGCGCTCACCTTGCTGCTGCTGCTGTTGCTGCTGCTGCTGCTGCTGCTGCTGCTGCTGTTGCTGCGGTTGGCGTTGCCGCTGGGACGGGTGGCCTCTTACCACCGTTGTCCAAAGCTGCTGCTGCGGTTGCTGCTGCTGCTGTTGTTGTTGTAGCTGCTGCTGTTGCTGCTGCAGTCGTGGGGGAAGCTGCTGCTGCCTCTGTTCGCGTCGAGTCAAACTTTGCTGCTGCTGCTGCTGCTGCTGCTGCTGCTGCTGCTGCTGCTGCTGCTGCTGCTGCTGCTGCTGCTGCTGCTGCTGCTGCTGCTGCTGCTGCTGCTGCTGCTGACGCTGCTGCTGCTGCTGCTGACGCTGCTGCTGCTGCTGCTGACGCTGCTGCTGCTGCTGCTGCTGCTGCTGCTGCTGCTGCTGCTGCTGCTGCTGCTGCTGCTGCTGCTGCTGCTGCTGCTGCTGCTGCTGCTGCTGCTGCTGCTGCTGCTGCTGCTGCCGTTCTCGTTCGCGCTTCCTCAGCCGCTGTTGGCGCTTCCGGGCCGTTTCCCGGTTACCGCCTTGCCCGACGACTGCTGGAGGGTTGCGTTCGCTGCAGTCTGCAGCTCAAGCACCGAACGAGTGCCCGTGAGCAGCAGCTCGTTCTCGCGGCGGAGCGCCGCGTTTTCCTCGCGGCAAAGTCGCAGCTCCTCCAGCGCCGTCGTTAGCTGGGCGCCGATGCTTTGAAGCTGTGCCATCAGCAGGGCACAACTTCCCGCGTCGATGGGCCCAGCAACTACCGCGTTGCCCGGGACAGGGGATGCCGTTGGTGTTGGCTGTGCTGCTGCTGGTGGCTCCAGGTCCATGGCCGCCTCCGCTGCCTCACACTCCGACGCGGGTTCCGGCATCGCGATGATGGTGCTATTCAGCTCGTCGTCGTCGCTTGAATAGCACACATCCATCATCGGTGTGGCCGGGCGCTCGATGGGTTGTGGCTGCATCACAGCCACCGACCCTTTTCTTGACCGCAACTGGTACGGCCCACTCACTTGTGGGGGTTGGGCCTCGTCGCCCATCCCCTGCGTTGTTGAATCACTTTCCCGTTCGTGCGCGCACCTCTTTATACGAGGGTATGGACGCAGCCCGTCGCACTCTGCGTTGAACGCGCGACACGAAACGATACACTACACTCAAGGCTGGCAACACTGCCGCAAGCGTTTTCGACCAAGCTGGCCACACTGCTGGGTAGCCGGGCAAGTGCCAATGTCAGCAAACACTTGCCCGTTCAGCTGGGGCTACCCGTTTCGGAGTGGTGCACAGTTGAAATTTTGGCCACCTGTCAAAAACTGGCAACCCTGAAACGGCCGAAAATGGCCACGATGGCAGCACTGGCAGATAGCGGGGCGATGCTGATTCCAGCGAGCACTTGCCCGTCCGGATCCGACCAGTGGTTCCAGAGATAGACCAATTTTAATTTTGACAGGTGGCGCCCTCTAGTACTTTGGTGGTGCAGTTAGACGTCACGAAACTGGAAATTGCACTGTTCGCTTATTTACCGTCCGATTTGGACGTCCGGGTAGTCCAGACAAGCCGAATTTCCCCGCGCACCCGTTACACACGTCTCCTGAATTTTTCCGATTTTCCCGGAAAAATTATTCCGGAAAAACACTATTTTTCGTGGAAAATCGCTCGTAACTTTTCACAGGCTTTTCCGATCCGCGATTTTCACACACCGGCGGGTTGGTCTTTCACGGCCCTACCGTTTGGCGTTGGAATTTTCCGGATCGGGCAATTTTCCGACGAGATATGGCCGGAAAAGCGCGTGCACATACACTTTTTTGTTTTTCCGATTTTCCGGAAAATTTTTGGCATGCGCCCAGAGGACGGCGGCTCCGCGAGTTACCAACAAAAATTTTCCGGATCGGCCCACAATTTTCCAACTTACGGCACTTTTTGGGTTTGCACTGTATGCCTGTGACGTCACGCCCCGTACGGCCGTTGCTGACGTCACAGCAAATGACCGTTGGTCAAGGGGGGGCAGCCGCTGACGTCACAGCCGTTGACCGTTGGTCCAGGGGGGGCAAGATTTTCGTCCAAGCCCGGCCGGCACGTGCCAAGGTCAACCAAGGGCAAAACTTTGCGCAAACACGTCTGGACGAACCGTATATTGTGTACACTTCACTATAGGAAAAACTACCACCCGCGATCCTGGTCGTAATTTTCCACGGATTTTCACCACACTAACACTCGTCAACGGGGCTCGTCAGCCCGCGTCTTTTGACGTATTTTTTGTAAAAATCCGTTCACTTTTAGGCACTTTTTTAAATACTTAAGTATTTAATTTATACACTTTTTGCACTCTTAATAACTTTGTCAAACTTCATTTCGCGCGGACACTCGATACGTCGTTGAGTTTGTCTTGCCAAGACGCTTCGAACGAAATGTCGTTTTCGAAAATCGGACCACTTTTCACAAAGTTAGTAAAATCGCCACTCAAAAAGTTCACTAACTTTTTAACACACTTTTTCAACAAACTGAGTATGCCACTTTGTTAAACTACTTGGCCCCGACTCAGATTTCGATTTTCATCAAAATCGGCCCAGTAGTTTTCGCGCGGTGCAACTTCAAAGTTTCCACCAAAACTTATACACTTTTTGAACAATTCGCCAATTTCTTTACACTTCCATAACTTTTTTGTTTATGGACCGATCTGGGCGTTCGACCACTCGCCAGAAAGGTATTTAGGCGACGCACACGTTGGTGTTTTTTCCGATTCGGTTGGCCACATACTTTTCATTATATTTCGAAAAAACACTTAAAAAAGTTGTATAACTCTTAATATAAAATTCGGTTTTTCACCAAGCTACCCGATATGGGTATCAAACGATAGGTATTATCGTCCCGCACCATTTAACACTTTGGTTGGGCGAATCCGATCATTTTCGCCAAGTTATTTTAGAAAAACCGCGTGCACACTCACTTTTTTGTTTATGAACTTTTTTCAAAAAAATTTTGCATATGGCCGGAGGACGGCGGCTCCGCGACTTATCAACAAAAATTTTCCAAATCGGTCCAAAACTTTTCCACTTATGGCACTTTTTCACTTTTCACTATATGCCTGTGACGTCACGCCCCCTACGGCCGTTGCTGACGTCACAGCAAATGACCGTTGGTCAAGGGGGGGCAGCCGCTGACGTCACAGCCGTTGACCGTTGGTCCAGGGGGGGGCAAAATTTCTCGTTCAAGCCCGGCCGGCACGTGCCAAGGTCGACCAAGGGCAAAATTTTGCGCAAACACGTCTGGACGAACCGTATATTGTGTACACTTTACTATAGGAAAAACTACCACCCGCGATCCTGGTCGTAATTTTCCACGGATTTTCACCACACTAACACTCGTCAACGGGGCTCGTCAGCCCGCGTCTTTTGACGTATTTTTTGTAAAAATCCGTTCACTTTTAGGCACTTTTTTAAAACACTTAAGTATTTAATTTATACACTTTTTGCACTCTTAATAACTTTGTCAAACTTCATTTCGCGCGGACACTCGATACGTCGTTGAAATTGTCTTGCCAAGACGCTTCGAACGAAATGTCGTTTTCGAAAATCGGACCACTTTTCACAAAGTTAGTAAAATCGCCACTCAAAAAGTTCACTAACTTTTTAACACACTTTTTCAACAAACTGAGTATGCCACTTTGTTAAACTACTTGGCCCCGACTCAGATTTCGATTTTCATCAAAATCGGCCCAGTAGTTTTGCGTGGTGCAACTTCAAAGTTTCCACCAAAACTTATACACTTTTTGAACAATTCGTCAAATTCTTTACATTTGCACTACTCCGCCAATATCACTCCGATCGGGCCGAGCGACACTTCGTTCGAAAGGGCGTACAAGCACCTACGATATTCGGGCCAAACGAGTGGGCCCAGGCGCCTCCAACTCGTTTTGCAGGAGTTATGCAACTTTTCCACTTTACTTAATTAAGTGTAAACTTTGAACTTCCATAACTTTTTTGTTTATGGACCGATCTGAGCGTCCGACCACTCGCCAGAAAGGTATTTTTACGACGCACACGTTGGTGTTTTTTCTGTTTCGATTGGCCTCACACTTTTCAATATATTTTGAAAAAACACTTAAAAAAGTTGTTTAACTCTTAATATAAAATTCAATTTTTCACTAAACCACCCGATATGGGTATCAAACGATAGGTAATAACGTCCCGCACCATTTAACACTTTGGTTGGGCGAATCCGAGCATTTTTCGCCAAGTTATTTTAGAAAAACCGCGTGCACAGTCACTTTTTTGTTTATGAACTTTTTCCAAAAATTTTTTGCATATGGCCGGAGGACGGCGGCTCCGCGACTTATAAACAAAAATTTTGTGAAAAGTTCGATAACTTTTTGAAATATTCAACTTTTCCTTTTTGCACCAATTTGAAATTTCACATATACGGCCGATTATGCACACTGCATATATATTGAGTAAACTCAGACACGGAGCTCGACAGAAACACGTCTGCTCGCGACGACGGCTCGAGCGTTACTACAGGGATAACTGGCTTGTGGCCGCCAAGCGTTCATAGCGACGTGGCTTTTTGATCCTTCGATGTCGGCTCTTCCTATCATTGTGAAGCAAAATTCACCAAGCGTAGGATTGTTCACCCTTTCAAGGGAACGTGAGCTGGGTTTAGACCGTCGTGAGACAGGTTAGTTTTACCCTACTGGTGTGTGCTTATAGTCGCTATCTTAACGGAATTCCTGTGCAGTACGAGAGGAACCACAGGTACGGACCACTGGCTCAATACTAGTCCGACCGGACTTTGGTATGACGCTACGTCCGCTGGATTATGCCTGAACGCCTCTAAGGTCGTAGCCAATCCGAGCTGATAGCGCTTCTCAAACCCATTAGGTGTTCGGAAGCTAGCGGGCCTAACAACCCTCTGAGATCCGTTGGAGTCTGCCTTCGCAGCCCGGCGTCTCATCCCGCTATACCTAGGCCGCAATGAGTGGAGTTCGCTGCACGTGTTAGTACCGTAACTGGGAACGCCGTTGGCTTGAGCTCTGCCCAACGTGGATATACCTAGTTTCGACACCTATCAACCGCCCGCAAACGACGGGACTTCAGGCTGGGAGCTGCGAGTTGTAGAGATGCGTTCGCATCGATCCTCTCAGGCGACCCATGCTTGGTGGTTTGTCCGTGTGCCCCTTCCTCGATGTGCGCAAGCGCGTCTTGGTCTGGGGACCACGTCGACACAGGGGATACTTTTGTGAGAGCAAGAGTGTACTTGGTTGAGTGTAGCAAGGGATTGCGTGCCCCTTCCTCGATGGCGTATTTAACCATCTTGGTCTGGGGACCGTGGTACCGTGCTCTGGTGAAGCTTGGTGCGTGCTCCTTCCTTGTCAGACGAGTGACTTGACTTGGTCTGGAGACCGTTCCTTTACACTAGTGGACAAGAGTTTGCTCCTTCTCCGTGTCAGACGAGTGACTTGACATGGTATGGAGCGGGACACGTAACACTGGTGAGCTTGTCAGCGTGCCTCCTTCTCGACTTGATTGTCTTGATGTGAGGACCGTGCGACCCACACCAGTACAGTCATACGGACTACCCATACCCTAGCGTTGAAGCTTGGCTACCTTCATCGTCAAGGGAGTGGGTTGGTCACTGGTGAAGCTTGGTGCGTGCTCCTTCCTTGTCAGACGAGTGACTTGACTTGGTCTGGAGACCGTTCCTTTACACTAGTGGACAAGAGTTGGCTCCTTCCGTGTCAGACGAGTGACTTGACCATGGTATGGAGCGGGACACGTAACACTAGTGAGCTTGTCGGCGTGCCTCCTTCTTGACTTGATTGTCTTGATGTGAGGACCGTGCGACCCACACCAGTACGTATACTGTACACTCATTATGGCTCTACCTTGTCCTGTTCATGAAGTGCTTAATGCAGCCATGGACTAGGTAATGGGTACTGGTGAAGCTTGACTTAGGCTCCTTCCTTGTCAGACGAGTGACTTGACTTGGTCTGGAGACTAAGGCTTTACATTGGTGGACATGCATCGTGCTCCTAGCTTGTCAGACGAGTGACTTGACATGCTGTGGAGAAGGTTGCTTAACACTGATGAGCTTGTCGGCGTGCCTCCTTCTTGACTTGATTGTCTCGATGTGAGGACCGTGCGGACCACACCAGTGAGTCATATAAGTACACTCGTAGTAAGCTTTTGTTCACCTTGTCTGGTCTGTGTTGTGCTCGACCGCCTTCACGGACAATGGACTTGATGGATACTGGTGAAGCTTGGTGCAGGCTCCTTCCTTGTCAGACGAGCGACTTGACTTGGTCTGGAGACTGTTCCTTTACATTAGTGGACATGTGTCGTGCTTCTTCCTTGTCAGACGAGTGACTTGACATAGGTTGGAGATGGACGCGTAACACTAATGAGCTTGTCGGCGTTCCTCCTTCTTGACTTGATTGTCTTGATGCGAGGAACGTGCAGACCACACCAGTAAGCTTACATGCTCTCGTTACAAGTTGTATATGTTGACCCGTTTGGGCCGGTTGCCTTGCGCATGATGATGTTGACCATGTTTGGTTAACGTGTCGTGTGTCGAGGTGGTCGGTCTTGGTAGTAGGATGTCTTGTGCATGGCGTGTTGACCTCGTCGGTCGATGTGTCGTGTACGAGATGACCTACTTGCCCGTCGGTTGTCCAAGTTGTATGATGTGTTGACTTAGTCGACGTGTCATGTGCTTGGATGATTGGCGTACGGGTCATGTATGGTGTACTTCCTTCGGTTGAAGGGATGTACTAGTACATACTTGTATTAATTGTTTATTTCACGATCTGGTCTTTTGATTGGATCGTGAAAAAACGCTAAGTCCAAGAATCCTGAACTCGAGAGGAAAGCGCTGATGGCAACCTTTTTGACAGGACGTCCCTAGAAAACGGCTTTTTCCTTTTCGGCATTAAGTGGCATGTTTAACGTGGCTAGAACATCAATTATCCTGCAAATGGCACTCAAGCTTGGCAAAAGTCTCGAAACACTCCTATCTTGACGCACCGGCAACCGCAACACGATGCAAAACAAATTGCACGAGCTACTGATACTTGTACCATGCACGGTACACGGTTCCGAAAATTACGCCTGAAAGTATGCAATTTGGTGCTACCCTAGGGAACTTGTATGGGGAAGCCTACCTACGCGTGTCGCACGTTGCAAGTTGCATGGTCGTCGATCAGAGGCATGCAAAAGCACCTATCTAGGGGAATTACTCTACGTTCTAGTAGCTAGTGCGATTTTCCGGTCCAGCACGGCAGTACGCCTGCATGCATACAATCCATGTACCAACCATGTACCTAGGCGTTGGTCAGTAGCTTTTGGCGCCACATGGAGAAAGTATTCGAGTTCAGATTTCTGGGACTTAGCGTATTTTTCAAAACTATTAATTTAAATTAAACTATTAATGGGTCTCAAGCTAGGCGTTGGTCAGTAGCTTTTGGCGCAACATGGAGGAAGTATTCGAGTTCAGATTTCTGGGACTTAGCGTATTTTTCAAAACTATTAATTTAAATTAAACTATTAATGGGTCTCAAGCTAGGCGTTGGTCAGTAGCTTTTGGCGCCACATGGAGAAAGTATTCGAGTTCAGATTTCTGGGACTTAGCGTATTTTTCAAAACTATTAATGGAAATTAAACTATAAATGGGTCTCAAGCTAGGCGTTGGTCAGTAGCTTTTGGCGCCACATGGAGGAAGTATTCGAGTTCAGATTTCTGGGACTTAGCTTATTTTCAAAACTATTAATGGAAATTAAACTATAAATGGGTCTCAAGCTAGGCGTTGGTCAATAGCTTTTGGCGCAACATGGAGGAAGTATTCGAGTTCAGATTTCTAGGACTTAGCGTATTTTTCAATCATATTAAACCGAATCAAACATAAAAATGATGAAACCTACACGACGTTCCTAGGTTATGAACGAAAAGTGACGATTTAGTGCCGGTCAGGATAGCCGTGCACCAAAATTGTGTACCGATCAGGGAAAGTACAACACGGAGGGCGCAGCCCGAGCGTACGCGTTCATGGATGTCCATGTTGGTACAAGTTGCCGGTCAGGATAGCCGTGCACCAAAATTGTGTACCGATCAGGGAAAGTACAACACGGAGGGCGCAGCCCGAGCGTACGCGTTCATGGATGTCCATGTTGGTACAAGTTGCCGGTCAGGATAGCCGTGCACCAAAATTGTGTACCGATCAGGGAAAGTACAACACGGAGGGCGCAGCCCGAGCGTACGCGTTCATGGATGTCCATGTTGGTACAAGTTGCCGGTCAGGATAGCCGTGCACCAAAATTGTGTACCGATCAGGGAAAGTACAACACGGAGGGCGCAGCCCGAGCGTACGCGTTCATGGATGTCCATGTTGGTACAAGTTGCCGGTCAGGATAGCCGTGCACCAAAATTGTGTACCGATCAGGGAAAGTACAACACGGAGGGCGCAGCCCGAGCGTACGCGTTCATGGATGTCCATGTTGGTACAAGTTGCCGGTCAGGATAGCCGTGCACCAAAATTGTGTACCGATCAGGGAAAGTACACTACGTTCCTATGACTTGGGTGAAAAGTGTTGATAAAGTGCCGGATAGGATAGACGGTGGCTTATCGTACACATCACAAACAAAAACCCCTTAGTGAGCAGTAGCAAGTGTCGATGGAACAAAGCGAAGGCAATACAAACTGATCAAGTACAATAAAGAACGCTACGTACTAGGACTTCTGTCCAAGAATGGTGTCCGCGACGGGAGGGCAATGGTCGAGCAAGCAGGTTTCCCTAGTAAACCTTGTATGGTAAACATACCCAAGCGTGTCCGTATGCACGCAACGATAGTCACGAACGGGCACATACCTAGGGAAAGTACTCTACGTACTAGGACTTCTGTCCAAGAATGGTGTCCGCGACGGTCGGGGAAGCAGGTTGCTTATCATGGCAAACAAGTTAAATAGCTACCTTAAGAGAACGAAAGTTACTGTGGATGGAACAAAACGTGTGCCTAGAATCCTTCCTGGTTTCCCTAGTAAACCTTGTATGGTAAACATACCCAAGCGTGTCCGTATGCACGCAACGATAGTCACGAACGGGCACATACCTAGGGAAAGTACTCTACGTACTAGGACTTCTGTCCAAGAATGGTGTCCGCGACGGTCGGGGAAGCAGGTTGCTTATCATGGCAAACAAGTTAAATAGCTACCTTAAGAGAACGAAAGTTACTGTGGATGGAACAAAACGTGTGCCTAGAATTCCTTCCTGGTTTCCCTAGTAACCTTGTATGGTAAACATACCCAAGCGTGTCCGTATGCACGCAACGATAGTCACGAACGGGCACATACCTAGGGAAAGTACTCTACGTACTAGGACTTCTGTCCAAGAATGGTGTCCGCGACGGGAGGGCAATGGTCGAGCAAGCAGGTTTCCCTAGTAAACCTTGTATGGTAAACATACCCAAGCGTGTCCGTATGCACGCAACGATAGTCACGAACGGGCACATACCTAGGGAAAGTACTCTACGTACTAGGACTTCTGTCCAAGAATGGTGTCCGCGACGGGAGGGCAATGGTCGAGCAAGCAGGTTTCCCTAGTAAACCTTGTATGGTAAACATACCCAAGCGTGTCCGTATGCACGCAACGATAGTCACGAACGGGCACATACCTAGGGAAAGTACTCTACGTACTAGGACTTCTGTCCAAGAATGGTGTCCGCGACGGGAGGGCAATGGTCGAGCAAGCAGGTTTCCCTAGTAAACCTTGTATGGTAAACATACCCAAGCGTGTCCGTATGCACGCAACGATAGTCACGAACGGGCACATACCTAGGGAAAGTACTCTACGTACTAGGACTTCTGTCCAAGAATGGTGTCCGCGACGGGAGGGCAATGGTCGAGCAAGCAGGTTTCCCTAGTAAACCTTGTATGGTAAACATACCCAAGCGTGTCCGTATGCACGCAACGATAGTCACGAACGGGCACATACCTAGGGAAAGTACTCTACGTACTAGGACTTCTGTCCAAGAATGGTGTCCGCGACGGGAGGGCAATGGTCGAGCAAGCAGGTTTCCCTAGTAAACCTTGTATGGTAAACATACCCAAGCGTGTCCGTATGCACGCAACGATAGTCACGAACGGGCACATACCTAGGGAAAGTACTCTACGTACTAGGACTTCTGTCCAAGAATGGTGTCCGCGACGGGAGGGCAATGGTCGAGCAAGCAGGTTTCCCTAGTAAACCTTGTATGGTAAACATACCCAAGCGTGTCCGTATGCACGCAACGATAGTCACGAACGGGCACATACCTAGGGAAAGTACTCTACGTACTAGGACTTCTGTCCAAGAATGGTGTCCGCGACGGGAGGGCAATGGTCGAGCAAGCAGGTTTCCCTAGTAAACCTTGTATGGTAAACATACCCAAGCGTGTCCGTATGCACGCAACGATAGTCACGAACGGGCACATACCTAGGGAAAGTACTCTACGTACTAGGACTTCTGTCCAAGAATGGTGTCCGCGACGGGAGGGCAATGGTCGAGCAAGCAGGTTTCCCTAGTAAACCTTGTATGGTAAACATACCCAAGCGTGTCCGTATGCACGCAACGATAGTCACGAACGGGCACATACCTAGGGAAAGTACTCTACGTACTAGGACTTCTGTCCAAGAATGGTGTCCGCGACGGGAGGGCAATGGTCGAGCAAGCAGGTTTCCCTAGTAAACCTTGTATGGTAAACATACCCAAGCGTGTCCGTATGCACGCAACGATAGTCACGAACGGGCACATACCTAGGGAAAGTACTCTACGTACTAGGACTTCTGTCCAAGAATGGTGTCCGCGACGGGAGGGCAATGGTCGAGCAAGCAGGTTTCCCTAGTAAACCTTGTATGGTAAACATACCCAAGCGTGTCCGTATGCACGCAACGATAGTCACGAACGGGCACATACCTAGGGAAAGTACTCTACGTACTAGGACTTCTGTCCAAGAATGGTGTCCGCGACGGGAGGGCAATGGTCGAGCAAGCAGGTTTCCCTAGTAAACCTTGTATGGTAAACATACCCAAGCGTGTCCGTATGCACGCAACGATAGTCACGAACGGGCACATACCTAGGGAAAGTACTCTACGTACTAGGACTTCTGTCCAAGAATGGTGTCCGCGACGGTCGGGGAAGCAGGTTGCTTATCATGGCAAACAAGTTAAATAGCTACCTTAAGAGAACGAAAGTTACTGTGGATGGAACAAAACGTGTGCCTAGAATTCCTTCCTGGTTTCCCTAGTAAACCTTGTATGGTAAACATACCCAAGCGTGTCCGTATGCACGCAACGATAGTCACGAACGGGCACATACCTAGGGAAAGTACTCTACGTACTAGGACTTCTGTCCAAGAATGGTGTCCGCGACGGGAGGGCAATGGTCGAGCAAGCAGGTTTCCCTAGTAAACCTTGTATGGTAAACATACCCAAGCGTGTCCGTATGCACGCAACGATAGTCACGAACGGGCACATACCTAGGGAAAGTACTCTACGTACTAGGACTTCTGTCCAAGAATGGTGTCCGCGACGGGAGGGCAATGGTCGAGCAAGCAGGTTTCCCTAGTAAACCTTGTATGGTAAACATACCCAAGCGTGTCCGTATGCACGCAACGATAGTCACGAACGGGCACATACCTAGGGAAAGTACTCTACGTACTAGGACTTCTGTCCAAGAATGGTGTCCGCGACGGGAGGGCAATGGTCGAGCAAGCAGGTTTCCCTAGTAAACCTTGTATGGTAAACATACCCAAGCGTGTCCGTATGCACGCAACGATAGTCACGAACGGGCACATACCTAGGGAAAGTACTCTACGTACTAGGACTTCTGTCCAAGAATGGTGTCCGCGACGGTCGGGGAAGCAGGTTGCTTATCATGGCAAACAAGTTAAATAGCTACCTTTTTTTTTTGTTAACGAAGAGTGAGCATATTCCATCCCCCTCTCCGACCTACCCAACCCGGCCGGTACGCTGTGGTGCGTATTACTTCATGCGGAGTCGTGTGTGCGGTTGCACCCTGGCTCACGACGCATCTTCTGCGGCGATCTGGTCTGCTGATGCTGCTTATTACGCTGCTTTCCGTGGTGCGACGCGGTCCCTGTGATCCTATCACCCACACTTCGGGTGGGCAATGGGGGGTCTGCATCGTTGGTCACCACTCCAAGCACGTAAGGCAGTTCTCCTGAAATGAAATTTGGATAGAGGAAACAAGAAAACAGAAAAGAGATAGAAACAGCTGAAAATAGAAGAGAGAAGAGAAAAAGAAAGCTGGAAAGAGACGAAAGGAAAGAAGAAAGATTAGTAACTTTCCAGCTTACGGTGGCCCTTGTGGCACGGGTTGTTGCCGTGCCGCAGGGCCTGAGGGACCGCCATTTGCGTCCCTCGCCCGCCGTCTGGCCCGCCTGCGTCGCCTTGCCGTTGGTGGACGCTCGACATCCCATCTCGCTTGGAGAGTGGAGAAGATTGTCCTGGCGGCGGCGCGGACGGCCTCCCACGTATCGCTGCGGGCGCACATTTCCGAGACAATGTTATCCATTGTTACTCGGGAATGGCACCGCTGCTGCATCTCGTTCCGGATCCGATCGAACCGTGGACAGTGGAACAGCACGTGTTCCACGTCTTCCACGGCGTCCCCACATTCGGGGCAGTTGGGCGAGCCATCCAGGATGCCTTTCTCGACGAAATAGGAGCGCAAGAACCCGTGCCCCGTGAGGAGCTGGGTGAGGAAAAAGTCGACTTCCCCATGCTTGCGGCTGACCCAGAGATTAATGTCTGGGATCAGTCTCCTCGTCTTCAATCCTGGTGCTCCTGGTTGCCCTGCACCCGTTGTCCACTGGTCCTGCCAGCGTCTCATCGTTTCCTCCCGTTGTCGCTTCCGTATGTCCGATTGAACGCCACCACTCGCTACCTTTTCGTCGTGGCAGCGGATATCCTCCTGCATGAGGAGGACTAACGGGGTGGTGTTGGCGACAACGCAAGCGGCGTCATAGGATACGGTCTGGAAGGCGCTGGCGACTCGGAGAGCCCCCGGTCGATGCGCCCTTTGGACCGATTTGCGATGGGTCTCCTTGTCTAAGACCCATCGCCCCCAGGTGGCAACTCCGTATCGGATGATACTGTTGCCGACGTTTACGAGCTGTCTCCTACTGCGGCTCTTAGGACCACGCTTATTCGGCATCAGGCAGGTCAAGGCATTCGTAATCCGTGAAGCCTTATTGACCACCCTCTCCAGATGCCGGCTGTGGTGCTGTTTGCGGCAGAGGTCCACTCCCAGGTATTTCAGCGTTTCCGTGGATTGGATCGAGTGACCGCCCGCTTGTAGCTCTGCGAGCTGCGGGACATGATGGGTACAAAAGATCATGAACCCGGTCTTTTGGTGGGCAAGGTCCAAACCGACTCCTTGCAACCACCGCTCGATCTTCTCCAGGTTAGCCGTTGCTAACGCGCTGACCTGTTCCGTGGTCCTTCCCAAAAATGTGAAGGCCACGTCGTCAGCAAACCCGATGATGTCCGCTCGTAGTCCTTCGAGCGGCAAGCGGAGTAGGTCGTCATACATGACGTTCCACAGTGTTGGTCCTAGAACCGAACCCTGAGGAACGCCAGCAGATACAGTCCTCGACACTACTCCTTCATCCGTATCGTAGTGGAGCGTTCGGCCAATAAAATAGTTCCGCAGCAACGCCTGCAAATAAGGCGGAGTGTTTTTACGCTGCAGAGCTTGGCCGATCGCTGTCCAGTTTGCCGAGTTGAAGGCATTCCGGACGTCCACCGTTACCACCGCACAGAGGCGATCCCCCTTTCGCTTTTTATCAAGAGCGACTTTCCCGTTATCCATCACCCGAGTGATGGCATCCACGGTCGAACGCCCTTTACGGAAACCGTATTGGGCATCCGAAAGTCCCCCAGTGGACTCCAGGTGGGTTGTCAGCCTCCGCTGAATCAACCGCTCCAAAATTTTCCCCAACACACTCAGCAAGCAAATGGGCCGGTATGACGAGGGCTCCCCAGGTGGTTTCCCCGACTTGGTAAGCAGCACCAGTTGCTGCCGCTTCCATGCGTCGGGGAAAGTGCCTGTCTCCAGTAGCTGCTTATAGCTTTTGGCAAAAACGGCAGGAAAAGCCATAATTGCCGCAGCTGCAGCCATGTTCGGAATATTGTCGTCCCCTGGAGCTTTCTTGGGGTTGAGTGAGCGGGCAATCTCCTTCAACTCTTCCGCCAACTCCTCCTCCGAGACCGGATCCATCGGATCCCCACCTACTTCCGTCTCGGGCCACTCCATCGGGGGACGCTCGGGAAAGAGCTCATTCACGATGAACTGGAGCTTATTAGCATCCCGTTCCATCGGAACCCGAGCTCCTTCCCACTGCTGCTTGCGGATTTGGTACGCAGGGCCAAAGCCGTGCGGTTCCAATTGTTCCGGCAAATCCTGCTTGTGTTGGTCCTTGCTGAGCTTGACGGCCCGTTCCAGGGCAGCGCGTGCGTCCGACTTCATTTGACGCCTTTCCTCGCGCTGCTCCTCGGTCCGGGCCCGGTTGAACCGCCGTTTCATTCCATGAAAATGGCTGCGCAACCGATCAATCTCGGACGTCCACCAATAAACTGGACGCCGGCCCTGTCGCCTTGGGGGTTGTCTAGGCATGGTGCCGTCACAAGCCACCGTAATGGCCTGGGTCAGCTCCTCTGCCGTAGCAACATGCCCAAAAATGTCCTGGTCCCTCAAGATTTCAACGAACAAATCCTTGTCGAAGAATCTTGTGGACCACCTTCCCCCATTTACTGCTGAGTTTCCCACGTTATTGGCACGCTGTCTCGGAACCCTGCCGACCACAAACTTAATAGTATTGTGGTCACTTGGGGTTTCGTCACAAATTCGCCAATTATTTTCCCCTACCAAAGAGGGGCTGCAAAACGACACGTCCACTATGGAGTTGCGGCCATTTCCCCCATCCAAGTGCTCTGGTTGCCCTGGTTTAGGAGAACCAATCCCAAAGCGGCCGCCGCGTCCATCACAACTCCCCCCCTAGATACCCTTTCCCCATCGTTTGGCCTTCGCTCCATCCCCCATGCACCTGACCAGGCGTTTACGTCACCCCCGATCACGGTGTCCCGATTCCGTGGGAGTACCGACACAATTTCGGTCCATTTGCGTTTGTACTCCTCGACAGTCAAATCGGAACCCACGGGTGGTAGGTAAACGGAGCAGAAAACAATTCCCCGCATCTCGACCACAACGAAGTCCTCGCGTTGGTTGTCAATGATGCGCTGAAAAGGATAATCCCCAACTGATACCACTGCAACCCGGCCAGTGGTATCGGTAACCCAATTGCTGTTATTACTCGGCACCCAATAGGGGTCCGAGAGAATCAAAATATCACAACCCTCGGCACGAGCACTTTGCAAAGCAAGTCTTGTGCCATTTGGTCATGATTGAGGTTCTGTTGGAACACTCTAATCATGACTGGGCTGTGGGGTTACCTTTCCAAAGTAGCGGCAACTGCGCTGGCCCAGCGAGTGCCCGATCGCATCCGGGCCCTGGCATCCCAAGCACTTCCGCTCCCTAGTGCACGGACCCTCGTGCTTATCTTCTGCGCAACGGTGGCATTTGCTACTACGGTCCTTGCCACGGCAGCGGGCAGCAGTATGCCCGTATTCGTAGCACCGGTAGCATTGCCGCCGGCGTTCCAATAGCCGAAGCCTGCAGCATTTGCTGAAACCAACCGTGTACTGCCTCGCAAGGGCCTGGTCGGTGACCGCTATTGCTGGGCAATCGAAAAATGCGACCAACGTACCGTAATGCGTTTTTACGGTCGTGATTTGGTCGCTGAAAATTTCAACGCCCAACGCGGCACTCATTTCCGAAGAAATTTCTTCGGATGAAGTGCCAGGCGGAATGTTGGTGCAGTTCACCCGCACTGAGGGTGTCCGCGGTCGGCATTTGGCTTTGCCGTCAAGAGCTTTGGACACCTCTCTCCAAAGGGTCATCGTTTCCTGGTGCGACAATGGTGCTAATTCCAGGAGTAGATGACCCTTGAAGTTTGTGCGGATTCTCTGCACATCCTCCTTTTTCACCGTTTCCCTAAGGATTGGCATCATGTCCGCGTACTTGAATCCCCCAATTGATTCAAGTTCAATGGCATTTGGCATTCTGCCAGCCCTGGGATTAAAGGCAGGTGCCGGCTTTTGCATGGGTTGGGAAGCAGAAGGTTGGGTATTTGCGGCGAGGCTGGCTGCTTGCTCAGCTTCACGCTGCTTCTTCCTCTTCCTCCTCTCCCGGCGCACGGCAGTCTTCCCCTTTACCGTCCGCCATTCTTGCGCCCCCTCTTGCCCCCTTGTGGTCCAGATCCCTGGTCACTTGAAAAAATTTCCCCTGCCAACGGTTCCTCTGCCGCAACAACCTTACTATTTTCCCCCTTCCCACCCTTTCCCTTTTTCTTGCTATTTTTCCCTCCTTGAACTGCCAACTGTTGTCCCTGTTCCTTATTTCCTGCTGTCTTGGCCTCGTTTTCCCTAACTATTATGTCATACATCTCCCGCATGATTCCCCCAAAAACAGTGAAGAATTTGGTGACGTCCGACTCATTCAAGGGAATGGAACCCGGTTGCTGATCCTGATTAGGGCCTGCCAAAGGCCCTAAGTCTTGCTCCACAACCGGATCCTCCACCACAAGATCCTCTGTTCCCGTTCCCACATCAATTCCTGACCCGGCCTCCCCTAGCCAAAATGCTGGAAGGTTGTGCAACAGGGCCAATACTGAGCCTATACGCTGTTCCCAATCGGAGAATTGAGGCGTTTTTGCTAAAATAGCCCTGTGCTTCACGGTGTCCCTGATAAACAGCATGAGCTCATGTTTTGCTTTCTGCAATGGGCCCATGGGATTGGAATCTGCTGGATATGCAGTTGCGAAAAATTTCCTGTCATATGTTTGCCCTGCCTTGGAACCCTCCCCTTGGCTGTCTTCCGCGATCTGCGGGAGAACAGATACCCTTTTTGCTTTCCCCTCCACCTCTACCGAAGAAGCTCTTCGTAGGGCAGGTGCCATCGCCTTGGAGGCTATCAGCTGGTTTGTTGATGCCCGTCTACCAAAGCTGGTGGCCGAAGCCTTAGACGGGGACATCGTTCCCAGTGAGCTACGGCGGGTGGAATATCTACTGGTTCCTGCCTTTGAGGGACTATTTCTACGAAGTAAAGTGGAGCGTGTATTCATCACCATTTTTCTACCGTTAATTTCTATGGTTAATTTCTATGGAGTTATTTATGACTGTCTACTGATTTTCTAAAGGGACTGGCAAAATTTTAATTAATTGATTGAATAATTTGGGATACTTTGGGATGATGTAACTACGGAGTGTCGATTCAGGAGGGATTTTAATGTTAATTTATGATAATTAAGAAGGAAAATTAAAATAATTGTCGTGCTTTGACGCGAGATGTCAATAATCTCGCGCTGTATATAAACTGTCAATAGTTTTTTTTTTGTCGGTGTTATTGAACGTTTAATGTAAATGTCAGTCACGTAATTAATTAATTTGTCAGGCCTGATTAAGTGTCAATCGAAAAAGGATTATTGGTTGTCAATTGTCTAGGGTCAATTGTCTAAGGTCGAAAATTTAATGTCACGTTTGTTATTAAATTAAACAGAAGCTATTTTAAAAATTATAATATTGTAACAAACAAGGAAATTTTAATTGAGTTGGTTTAATTTAGCAAGATTAGTCATAAATGAATAGCATCAATTATTTAAATGTCAAAGAATACATGGAGAGAGTGTATAAGGTAATTAAGATTGGATATAAGTTAAATAAAAGTGAAAGGGGCTCTTTTTTTTTTTTGAGTGGTAAGAGGGGGGGAAGGAATTCCGATAATTATTTAATAAGGTATCAAGCTTAATAAATTGAAAATTTAGATTGTTTTATTTAAAAAGCTGTCAGTCTATTTAATGTCAATGTCAGGTGTAAAAAAATTGTCAGAATTGTTTGATTGTCAAATGAATATGACGTTATATGTCAAGAGTGCTGATATAAATCTAACCAAACAGTTTAATTAAATATGAAGATGTTAGAAATCGGCAAGGAATTAGTAATAATTAATTAAAATCGAATATAATTTCTATGTGGATATTTAAAAGAAATTTTTCAACTGTTATGATGATTATTCAAAAAAATTAGGAGTTTACTTTATAAATTTCTATTGTCAATCGAGTGATTTTGGATATTAATAGTGTAAATATGTTAATTATTAGGATGCCAGCAAAAAATTTATTTATATGAATTATTTTAATTTAATAATTTAGAATTTTTAAGCAAAAGTGAGTTAAATTTAAATTAAATGTTTGAATATTATTAAATTTTTCCGTTACGACTGTTAATTAATTTAAGTAATAACTGTCAACCAATTTAACTGTCGAAGCGACGTCAATTGTCATAAATATTGAGCTGTCAATTTGATAATGTGTCAACGTTTGATGTCAAGTGGTCAGCTGTTGATTTGATAATGTAAATAAATCTATTTAATTAATTTAAAAACTATTCAAATCGAAAAACTAATTTATTTTTTAATAAACATGCAGAGGACCGGGATGAAATAATAACTACGTGATTAAATAAAATTTCTATTTGGAAATGAATTTAGATTGAAACTAATGTCAAGTGTAATTAATATTGGGTGTTAAGGGAAATGATTTAAATGGCTTGTAATGGAAAAAATGCTTTAAAATGATGAAGCAATGAAATTAAAAGCATGAATATATATTTGTGTATTATTGCGCTGAAGGCGATGTCAATATATTATTAAGTGAATGACTTGTTTAAATAATATATATTTATATATATGTTTATAAAGAATAAAATAATATTTAAATGATTTAATTGAAATAAAATTGCCAACGGAAAGCAACTGAACTAGTGTAAATATTATTATTATCGCGGAAGGCTTCGTGTATTAAATTTAATTCTTCAGAATTTTAGTTATTTCAAAATTTGAGATTTGAATGAAATGAATGAAATGAATGAAATTTAGGAATGCTTAAAAGTGACAAACTACGTGAGGAGACGTGTGTGCTTCAACGTTACAGGTAAAATGGGAATTTTCCCCCGTTCTATTTTGGCTATGCTACGGGTTACAGGTAAAATGGGTTTCCGGTCACCTTGGTCTATGCTCCGTTATTGGAGATTATTTTGTTAGCTTTACGAGAGTTTTGAAATTTTGTTAGGATGGATACTTTAAATTTAAATATTCAGTTCTACTTTGAATGAATATAATGATAAGCAAAGCAATAATAAAATAGGATTTAGTTTAAATTGAATATAAGGTCTGCATGGATAATTAAAATATTGAGTCAATTAATATAAGAATTATTTATGGAGTATGGCTTTAAAAGTATTAATTGATGTTTTAATCTTTTGTTATTGTATATTAATCGTTCTTGTGGGATCGGGCCGGCAGATAAAAGTAGTAAAGTATTTAATGAAAGTATTTAAGAACCCTTGAGTAAAAGTGAGTTTATTTAATTTAAATATTTGAGTATAATTAATTGATCAATTGCAAGTGTCAAATAATAAAATTTAATGTCAAAATGGTATGGGGCTTTAATATAAATCTTTTAAATTATTGCTCAACTTTCAAATATGAAATATTAATTATTATTAGACATGCAAACAACCGGGGAAAAATAGCTACGTGATTTAATGAACTTCTACTTGTTAAGGGGTTTTGGATGGAGAGAACGTATTGTCAATAATTAATAAGGTGGAGAATTGTAATTTAGGCAAACGAGTTATTAAAATTGAATTATAAATTAATTTATATTAAGTATGAAGATGTAATAATGGATTGAGAATGATTGTATAAGGAAATTAAATTGATGGTTTAAATGAAAGTTTGCTATGGCAATAATGAAGCAACGAATTGAAATTGAGATTATTTGATTGATGAATTTCGCGGAAGGCAATTTTAAATTTTTTAATTGAAAGGCTTGTCTGATTGAATAAATGTTTGAAAAGTATAAATAATATTTAAATAATTTAATTGAAATAAATTTCCCGACGGAAAAGAATTGAACTAGTGTAAATAAAATTATATAGCGGAAGGCTTTGTATGTGTTGGAGTTTAAGTTATTTAAATATTTGTGATATGAATGAAATGAATGAAATAAATGAAGTTTAGGAATGCTTAAACCGGGAGAAAAGGAATAACTACGTGATTTAATAAATTTCTACTTATTAGGGTTGTGGATTGGGAGAACGTATTGCCATTAATTTAAAAGGTGAAGAATTGTAATGAAGCAACTGAGTTTGTAAAATTGAATTTTAAAATAATTTATGTTAAGTTTAAAGATCTATATAAGAATTGAGATTGTTTGTGGAAGTGTAATTAAATTGATGGTTTGAAATTGAATTATGCTATAGCAATAATGAAGCAATGTATTAAGGAAGAGGAATTTATTTAATTTTGCTGTATTGTGCTTAAGGCGATTTTATTAATTTTAATAAAAAGACTTGTTTAAATGAAGATTTTTTCTTATTAATAGTGGAAGAGAATAAAATAATATTTTAATATCTTAAGTAAACAAAAAATTTCCAACGGAAAGTAATTGGACTGGTTTAATTATTATTATTATCGCGGAAGGCTTTGTAAGTGTTATTTTAATTCTTCAGAGTTAAAGTTATTTCAAAATTTTGAGATTTGAATGAAATGAATGAAATGAATGAAATTTAGGAATGCTTAAAAGTGACAAACTACGTGAGGAGACGTGTGTGCTTCAACGTTACAGGTAAAATGGGAATTTTCCCCCGTTCTATTTTGGCTATGCTACGGGTTACAGGTAAAATGGGTTTCCGGTCACCTTGCTCTGTGTTTCGTTATTGGAGAATATTTTGTTAGCTTTACGAGAGTTTTGAAATTTTGTTTGGATGGATTTTGAAATTTAAATTGTTAGCTCTACTGGGTTTGGAATTATTCTACTTTACGAATGGTGGTTTGAATTATTTATGTAATATTTTTTTTGCCTATTTCTACTGTTAGTTTTATATTTAATATGAAATTTAATGCTGAGGGGGAGAAAGAATCGAAATAAGAAAATAAATGCAGTTTTATATAATAATGGTTTAGTTGGGGAACTAATTGAGATTGGTTAGGTTGTGAATGGGATTTCAAATTCTACACTATAAAAATTTAAACTATTTGCCGGTTTGAAAACTCTCGATGTTTCTCGTCGCTGGAACAGATGGAACCGGGAGTCTCGAACACAACACACACTTAGTACAAGTATTCTCGTGGACCGCTCAACGAAAGCTTATTTGCAGAAGGCTTGATTAATTAATTTATTAATTGAACGCAGAAGGCGATGCTAATAATAATTGTCTTATAGGATTTTGAATAATTGTTTTTTTTTTGCAGAGGGCAATTTAATTCAAAAAATATGTTTGCTGAAGGCTTATGTAATTGATTTGGTTTATTTAAGGCAAACAGTTTATTTATAATTGTTATTAAATTTATAATAAATGGTGAAGTATTTTGCAGAAGGCAACTATTGAAAATAATTTGTTCCAACGCTGAAGGCGATGCTAATTTCCCAATGGGAAAAAAAAGGATTTAAAAAAAAGGCAAATTAAATTAATTGATTTTAACTAAATCAAATGCAGAAGGCTTATGGCAATCGGAGCAGTCAACACGAGAACACTGCACTTCACTTTTCACACACACACACACACTAGTGATTCCGGCCGAAGTCTCAACGAATGCTTGATGCAGAAGGTTTAATTTAAAATAAGACGCTGAAGGCGATGCTTTTACTATTAATTTATTGAAGTTGGCGAGTAAATTAAAATTTTAATATTTAAACTAGGTTAATTAAATGGTTTGAAAAGGTATTTAAGCGCTAAGGGCGATTCTAATAAGCAATTAAATGAATTTCTTTGTGAATAAATGATTAGTGCAAAAGGCTAAATAATTTAATAAAATATATTGTTTTAGTTGCAGAAGGCAATTCTATTTATTTAATTTAATATAACTTGATTATTTATTTAATTGTTTGCAGAAGGCACTTGGTAAAGACGCTGAAGGCGATGCTAAATTCCCGACGGCAAATGTGGGTTTGTGGAATTAAATTAAAATTGCAGAAGGCTTAGAACAAAAAGCAATCGGAGTTATCAAAACACGGAATCACTTCACTTTCACACACACACACACACACACACACACACACAACACTAGTGATTCCGGCCGAAGTCGTCGACGAAAGCTGTTTTTTTAATGAAAGCGCTGAAGGCGTTACAAAATGATATTGCTTAGGGCACTTTTTTTTTAAAAATAATATTTATTAATTAATTGATTTGCAGAAGGCTTCAATTTTTTTTCTTCACTGAAGGTGATTCTAAATAAGTTTAATTGAGTAAAATTAAATAAATTTTAAATGCTGAAGGCTTATTTAAAACAAATGGTTTATTAATGGGACACTGAAGGTGATGCTAATTTAAATTGGGAGAAAGTTAATTATTTTAATTAAATCCACAAAAGGCAGTTAAATGGAAAACGCTGAATGCGATGCTAATTTCCGCACGAAAAATGTGGGTTTATTGAATAAATTATTAATTGCAGAAGGCTTAATGCAAAGGGCGATCGGAGTTATCAAGACACGGAATCACTTCACTTTTTCACACACACACACAACACTAGTGATTCCGGCCGAAGTCGTCAACGAGAGCTTATTTAAAAAGATGCGCAGAAGGCGATGCTAAAATTTATTTAATTGCTTAAGGCACTTTTAAATAAAATAATCGAAGGAAAATTATTAATTTATATATAAATATGCAGAAGGCTTTCTCTTTTGTAATACACTGAAGGTGATTATAATATATTAAACAAGGGCAATTTAAATCATTGTTTATTGCAGAAGGCTTTTAAAAATAAATGTATAATAATTGGCACTGAAGGTGATGCTAATTGTAATTAATGGAAAGTTAAAGAAATAGATATTAAAAAATAATAAAAATCGCAAAATGCAGTTAATTCAAACGCTGGAGGCGATGCTAATTTCCCGACGGCAAATGTGGGTTTTTTTTGAATTATTATTTTTGCAGAAGGCTTAACAAAAATGGCAATCGGAGTTATCAAGACACGGAATCACTTCACTTCACTCACACGTGGCACTTACAGTACCGGTTAACAATTCCAAAGCTTAATTATTTTAAAATTTTAAATTGCAAATATGCCGACGGAAAAAAGCCGATGGCAAAAATAAAAATTTTATTTTTAATACACAGAGGTGATGCTAAAATGCCGACGGGAAAAAGCCGACGGCAAAAAGAAATAAATAAAATACACAGAAGGTGATGCTAAAATGCCGACGGGAAAAAAGCCGACGGCAAAATAAAATTAAATAAAATACACAGAAGGTGATGCTAAAATGCCGACGGGAAAAATGCCGACGGCAAAATAAAATTAAATAAAATACACAGAAGGTGATGCTAAAATGCCGACGGGGGGAAAAGCCGACGGCAAAAAGAAATAAATAAATACACAGAAGGTGATGCTAAAATGCCGACGGGAAAAATGCCGACGGCAAAATAATGAATTAAATAAATACACAGAAGGTGATGCTAAAATGCGACGACGGGAAAAAGCCGACGGCAAAAATTTAAATTAAATAAAATACACAGAAGGTGATGCTAAAATGCCAACGGAAAAAAGCCGACGGCAAAGAGAAATAAATAAAATACACAGAAGGTGATGCTAAAATGCCGACGGGAAAAAAGCCGACGGCAAAAAAAAAAAAATAAATAAAATACACAGAAGGTGATGCTAAAATGCCGACGGGAAAAAAGCCGACGGCAAAATAATTAAAATAATTAACGCAGAAGGCGATGCTAAAATGCCGACGGGAAAAAGGCCGACGGCAGAATAATTAAAATATTAAACGCAGAAGGCGATGCTAATAGCGGTTGGAATTGTTAACACGGAACACTGCACCACACTGCACCACACTGCACACACACACACACACTGTATCAAGCACTCTAAAAACTGAGACTAGCAGAAGCACGACCTTCCTCGTCAACGGTTAAAAGAATACTGACACTTTCACACACACACACACAAAATCACTGATCGCTGGGTATTTGGGCAGCGTAACGCCGTCTCGAAGGCTGGAAGAAGACTAGTTAAATAGCTACCTTAAGAGAACGAAAGTTACTGTGGATGGAACAAAAACGTGTGCCTAGAATTCCTTCCTGGTTTCCCTAGTAAACCTTGTATGGTAAACATACCCAAGCGTGTCCGTATGCACGCAACGATAGTCACGAACGGGCACATACCTAGGGAAAGTACTCTACGTACTAGGACTTCTGTCCAAGAATGGTGTCCGCGACGGGAGGGCAATGGTCGAGCAAGCAGGTTTCCCTAGTAAACCTTGTATGGTAAACATACCCAAGCGTGTCCGTATGCACGCAACGATAGTCACGAACGGGCACATACCTAGGGAAAGTACTCTACGTACTAGGACTTCTGTCCAAGAATGGTGTCCGCGACGGGAGGGCAATGGTCGAGCAAGCAGGTTTCCCTAGTAAACCTTGTATGGTAAACATACCCAAGCGTGTCCGTATGCACGCAACGATAGTCACGAACGGGCACATACCTAGGGAAAGTACTCTACGTACTAGGACTTCTGTCCAAGAATGGTGTCCGCGACGGGAGGGCAATGGTCGAGCAAGCAGGGTTCCCTAGTAAACCTTGTATGGTAAACATACCCAAGCGTGTCCGTATGCACGCAACGATAGTCACGAACGGGCACATACCTAGGGAAAGTACTCTACGTACTAGGACTTCTGTCCAAGAATGGTGTCCGCGACGGGAGGGCAATGGTCGAGCAAGCAGGTTCCCTAGTAAACCTTGTATGGTAAACATACCCAAGCGTGTCCGTATGCACGCAACGATAGTCACGAACGGGCACATACCTAGGGAAAGTACTCTACGTACTAGGACTTCTGTCCAAGAATGGTGTCCGCGACGGTCGGGGAAGCAGGTTACTTATCATGGCAAACAAGTTAAATAGCTACCTTAAGAGAACGAAAGTTACTGTGGATGAACAAAACGTGTGCCTAGAATTCCTTCCTGGTTTCCCTAGTAAACCTTGTATGGTAAACATACCCAAGCGTGTCCGTATGCACGCAACGATAGTCACGAACGGGCACATACCTAGGGAAAGTACTCTACGTACTAGGACTTCTGTCCAAGAATGGTGTCCGCGACGGTCGGGGAATTGTGTGTTTGACTCAATTACCAAATCCTAGGAACATACATGTAGTGTATACAAACATTAACATTAACGCGTACGTTTGGGCTGCGCACTCCAAATGGTACACAAATAAGGGTGATTTTATGATCAGACGGACAAAAACAAAGGTGGAGAAGACAGTTTTCGGCACGATGTGCACAGAGCTCATTTCGTCGTCCCGGGCGAATGGAAAAACACAAAAATCGCGAGTATCTTTCTAGGTTTCTGTCTATAAAAGGGCAGGCCAAAAGGTGACCGGTTGAGATAAGCATTTAAGCATACAAGCACTTTATTGCAACTTTTGACACAAAAACTAGGTACGTACATGTAGATTGTACCAACATGGACATCCATGAACGCGTACGCTCGGGCTGCGCCCTCCGTGTTGTACTTTCCCTGATCGGTACACAATTTTGGTGCACGGCTATCCTGACCGGCAACTTGTACCAACATGGACATCCATGAACGCGTACGTAGTGTACTTTCCCTGATCGGTACACAATTTTGGTGCATGTGTACCAACATGGACATCCATGAACGCGTACGCTCGGGCTGCGCCCTCCGTGTTGTACTTTCCCTGATCGGTACACAATTTTGGTGCACGGCTATCCTGACCGGCAACTTGTACCAACATGGACATCCATGAACGCGTACGTAGTGTACTTTCCCTGATCGGTACACAATTTTGGTGCATGTGTACCAACATGGACATCCATGAACGCGTACGCTCGGGCTGCGCCCTCCGTGTTGTACTTTCCCTGATCGGTACACAATTTTGGTGCACGGCTATCCTGACCGGCAACTTGTACCAACATGGACATCCATGAACGCGTACGTAGTGTACTTTCCCTGATCGGTACACAATTTTGGTGCATGTGTACCAACATGGACATCCATGAACGCGTACGCTCGGGCTGCGCCCTCCGTGTTGTACTTTCCCTGATCGGTACACAATTTTGGTGCACGGCTATCCTGACCGGCAACTTGTACCAACATGGACATCCATGAACGCGTACGTAGTGTACTTTCCCTGATCGGTACACAATTTTGGTGCATGTGTACCAACATGGACATCCATGAACGCGTACGCTCGGGCTGCGCCCTCCGTGTTGTACTTTCCCTGATCGGTACACAATTTTGGTGCACGGCTATCCTGACCGGCAACTTGTACCAACATGGACATCCATGAACGCGTACGTAGTGTACTTTCCCTGATCGGTACACAATTTTGGTGCATGTGTACCAACATGGACATCCATGAACGCGTACGCTCGGGCTGCGCCCTCCGTGTTGTACTTTCCTGATCGGTACACAATTTTGGTGCACGGCTATCCTGACCGGCAACTTGTACCAACATGGACATCCATGAACGCGTACGTAGTGTACTTTCCCTGATCGGTACACAATTTTGGTGCATGTGTACCAACATGGACATCCATGAACGCGTACGCTCGGGCTGCGCCCTCCGTGTTGTACTTTCCCTGATCGGTACACAATTTTGGTGCACGGCTATCCTGACCGGCAACTTGTACCAACATGGACATCCATGAACGCGTACGTAGTGTACTTTCCCTGATCGGTACACAATTTTGGTGCATGTGTACCAACATGGACATCCATGAACGCGCGTACGCTCGGGCTGCGCCCTCCGTGTTGTACTTTCCTGATCGGTACACAATTTTGGTGCACGGCTATCCTGACCGGCAACTTGTACCAACATGGACATCCATGAACGCGTACGTAGTGTACTTCCCTGATCGGTACACAATTTTGGTGCATGTGTACCAACATGGACATCCATGAACGCGTACGCTCGGGCTGCGCCCTCCGTGTTGTACTTTCCCTGATCGGTACACAATTTTGGTGCACGGCTATCCTGACCGGCAACTTGTACCAACATGGACATCCATGAACGCGTACGTAGTGTACTTTCCTGATCGGTACACAATTTGGTGCATGTGTACCAACATGGACATCCAAACGCGTCGTACGTCGGGCTGCGCCCTCCGTGTTGTACTTTCCCTGATCGGTACACAATTTTGGTGCACGGCTATCCTGACCGGCAACTTGTACCAACATGGACATCCATGAACGCGTACGTAGTGTACTTCCCTGATCGGTACACAATTTTGGTGCATGTGTACCAACATGGACATCCATGAACGCGTACGCTCGGGCTGCGCCCTCCGTGTTGTACTTTCCCTGATCGGTACACAATTTTGGTGCACGGCTATCCTGACCGGCAACTTGTACCAACATGGACATCCATGAACGCGTACGTAGTGTACTTTCCTGATCGGTACACAATTTTGGAGCACGGCTTAGGAAATGTGCTTAAAATGTTATCAATCAATCCATTTAATCTTGTTATAGTCGATACTTACCGTGCCGACCAAGTAGGACACGATACAAGGCAATGTTGTTTGAGAAATAATATGTCCGCCATACATTTCAGTACAAAATTGCTCGGTCAGACCTACGGCGGGCCATAACTCGAATACTAAACGTCGCAGACATGGGTCGTAGAACAATTTTAAGCTCGTCTAATCATTCTCTATCCGATTCTGGATAGTGGTTTTTTGACCACTTTTCATCATTTTGTGAACCCCGAACCTAGGGACAGCTCCCTAGCTTTTTGCAAAAAAGTGCACCGAACGGGCCGGAGAGCTCGAGTAGTCAAAAAAATTTTTTTCGCTAAAAACCCTCAAAACGTGTCAGAAACACACCCTAGATGATGAAAAGTGCAACCAGAAAGTCAACCGACAACATGCCGGGGGTACCAATTTGCTCTACGCGTCCCTAGGTAGGGTACTTTTTCATACAAACATCAATGTGCACGGTGCACAAAGTGCGCGGAACAAAAATTGCTCGGTCAGACCTACGGCGGGCCATAACTCGAATACTAAACGTCGCAGACATGGGTCGTAGAACAATTTTAAGCTCGTCTAATCATTCTCTATCCGATTCTGGATAGTGGTTTTTTGACCACTTTTCATCATTTTGTGACACCCCGAACCTAGGGACAGCTCCCTAGCTTTTTGCAAAAAAGTGCACCGAAAGGGCCGGAGAGCTCGAGTAGTCAAAAAAATTTTTTTCGCTAAAAACCCTCAAAACGTGTCAGAAACACACCTAGATGATGAAAAGTGCAACCAGAAAGTCAACCGACAACATGCCGGGGGGTACCAATTTGCTCTACGCGTCCCTAGGTAGGGTACTTTTTCATACAAACATCAATGTGCACGGGTGCACAAAGTGCGCGGAACAAAAATTGCTCGGTCAGACCTACGGCGGGCCATAACTCGAATACTAAACGTCGCAGACATGGGTCGTAGAACAATTTTAAGCTCGTCTAATCATTCTCTATCCGATTCTGGATAGTGGTTTTTTGACCACTTTTCATCATTTTGTGACACCCCGAACCTAGGGACAGCTCCCTAGCTTTTTGCAAAAAAGTGCACCGAACGGGCCGGAGAGCTCGAGTAGTCAAAAAAATTTTTTTCGCTAAAAACCCTCAAACGTGTCAGAAACACACCCTAGATGATGAAAAGTGCAACAGAAAGTCAACCGACAAACATGCCCGGGGGGTACCAATTGCTCTTGCTACGCGTCCCTAGGTAGGGTACTTTTTCATACAAACATCAATGTGCACGGTGCACAAAGTGCGCGGAACAAACATTGCTCGGTCAGACCTACGGCGGGCCATAACTCGAATACTAAACGTCGCAGACATGGGTCGTAGAACAATTTTAAGCTCGCTAATCATTCTCTATCCGATTCTGGATAGTGGTTTTTTGACCACTTTCATCATTTTGTGACACCCCGAACCTAGGGACAGTCCCTAGCTTTTTTGCAAAAAAGTGCACCGAACGGGCCGGAGAGCTCGAGTAGTCAAAAAATTTTTTTCGCTAAAAACCCTCAAAAACGTGTCAGAAAACACACCCTAGATGATGAAAAGTGCAACCAGAAAGTCAACCGGAAAATGCCCGGGGTACTACCAATTTGCTCTACGCGTCCCTAGGTAGGGTACTTTTTCATACAACATCAATGTGCACGGTGCACAAAGTGCGCGGAACAAAAATTGCTCGGTCAGACCTACGGCGGGCCATAACTCGAATACTAAACGTCGCAGACATGGGTCGTAGAACAATTTAAGCTCGTCTAATCATTCTCTATCCGATTCTGGATAGTGGTTTTTTGACCACTTTTCATCATTTTGTGACACCCCGAACCTAGGGACAGCTCCCTAGCTTTTTGCAAAAAAGTGCACCGAACGGGCCGGAGAGCTCGAGTAGTCAAAAAAATTTTTTCGCTAAAAACCCTCAAACGTGTCAGAAAACACCCTAGATGATGAAAAGTGCAACCAGAAAGTCAACCGACAACATGCCGGGGGGGTACCAATTTGCTCTACGCGTCCCTAGGTAGGGTACTTTTTCATACAAACATCAATGTGCACGGTGCACAAAGTGCGCGGAACAAAAATTGCTCGGTCAGACCTACGGCGGGCCATAACTCGAATACTAAACGTCGCAGACATGGGTCGTAGAACAATTTTAAGCTCGTCTAATCATTCTCTATCCGATTCTGGATAGTGGTTTTTTGACCACTTTTCATCATTTTGTGACACCCCGAACCTAGGGACAGCTCCCTAGCTTTTTGCAAAAAAGTGCACCGAACGGGCCGGAGAGCTCGAGTAGTCAAAAAAATTTTTTTCGCTAAAAACCCTCAAAACGTGTCAGAAACACACCCTAGATGATGAAAAGTGCAACCAGAAAGTCAACCGACAACATGCCCGGGGGTACCAATTTGCTCTACGCGTCCCTAGGTAGGGTACTTTTTATACAAACATCAATGTGCACGGTTGCACAAAGTGTGCGCGGAACAAAATTGCTCGGTCAGACCTACGGCGGGCCATAACTCGAATACTAAACGTCGCAGACATGGGTCGTAGAACAATTTAAGCTCGTCTAATCATTCTCTATCCGATTCTGGTAGTGGTTTTTTGACACTTTTCATCATTTTGTGAACCCGAACTAGGGACAGCTCCCTAGCTTTTTGCAAAAAAGTGCACCGAACGGGCCGGAGAGCTCGAGTAGTCAAAAAATTTTTTTCGCTAAAAAACCCTCAAAACGTGTCAGAAACACACCCTAGATGATGAAAAGTGCCAACCAGAAAGTCAACCGAAACATGCCCGGGGGTACCAATTTGCTCTACGCGTCCCTAGGTAGGGTACTTTTTCATACAACATCAATGTGCACGGTGCACAAAGTGCGCGGAACAAAAATTGCTCGGTCAGACACGGCGGGCCATAACTCGAATACTAAACGTCGCAGACATGGGTCGTAGAACAATTTAAGCTCGTCTAATCATTCTCTATCCGATTCGGATAGTGGTTTTTTGACCACTTTTCATCATTTTGTGACACCCCGAACCTAGGGACAGCTCCTAGCTTTTTGCAAAAAAGTGCACCGAACGGGCCGGAGAGCTCGAGTAGTCAAAAAAATTTTTTTCGCTAAAAACCCTCAAAACGTGTCAGAGAAAACACACCTAGATGATGAAAAGTGCAACCAGAAAGTCAACCCGACAACATGCCCGGGGGGTCCCATTTGCTCTACGCGTCCTGGTAGGTAGGGTACTTTTCATACAAACATCAATGGCACGGTTGCACAAAGTGCGCGGAACAAAAATTGCTCGGTCAGACCTACGGCGGGCCATAACTCGAATACTAAACGTCGCAGACATGGGTCGTAGAACAATTTTAAGCTCGTCTAATCATTCTCTATCCGATCTGGATAGGGTTTTTTTGACCACTTTTCTCATTTTGTGACACCCCGAACCTAGGGACAGCTCCCTAGCTTTTTGCAAAAAAGTGCACCGAACGGGCCGGAGAGCTCGAGTAGTCAAAAAAATTTTTTTCGCTAAAAAACCTCAAAACGTGTCAGAAAACACACCCTAGATGATGAAAAGTGCAACCCAGAAAGTCAACCGACAACATGCCCGGGGGTACCAATTTGCTCTACGCGTCCCTAGGTAGGGTACTTTTCATACAAACATCAATGTGCACGGTGCACAAAGTGCGCGGAACAAAAATGCTCCGGTCAGACCTACGGCGGGGCATAACTCGAATACTAGGACGTCGCAGACATGGGTCGTAGAAACAATTGTAGTCGTCCTAATCATTCTCATCCGATTCTGGATAGTGTTTTTTGA